>NC_133336.1:224067587-224155087 GCF_042186555.1 Aquarana catesbeiana
TCACCCCTCAGATCACCCATTTGCTGCACCATCACCCCAATTCCTGCACCTCAAACCTCAGATTGCCCCAATTCCTGCAACTATAACCCCTCAGATCACCCCATTTCCTGCATTACCCAATTCCTGAACCTTCACACTCCGATCACCCAAAATTCCTGCACCTTCACATCACCCCAATTCTTGCACCTTCACTGCTCAGATCACCCCAATTCCTGAACCTTCACCCTCAGGATCACTCCATTTGCTGCACCTTCACCCCTCTTTCTGCAACTTCACCCCAATTCCCGCACCTCCACCCCTCAGATCAAACCCCATTTCCAGCACCTTCACCCCAATTCCCACACCTCCAACCTGCGGTACCCAAATCCCACACCTCCAACCTTATGATCACCCCAATTCCTGAACATTCACCCCAATTCATGCAGCTTCACCCTCAGATCATCCCATTTCCTGCAGCTTCACCCCTCAGATCATCCCATTTCCTGAACCTTCACCCCTCAGATCACCCCATTTCCTGAACCTTCACCCCTCAGATCACCCCATTTCCTGAACCTTCACCCCTCAGATCACCCCATTTCCTGAACCTTCACCCCTCTGATCGCCCCATTTCCTGAACCTTCACCCCTCAGATCGCCCCATTTCCTGAACCTTCACCCCTCAGATCGCCCCATTTCCTGCACCATCACCCCAATTCCTGCACCTCCAATCGCCCAAATTCCTGCACCTATAAGCCTCAGATCAGCCCATTTTCTGCACCTTCATCCAGTTCCCACAGCTCCAACCCTCTGATCACCCCAAATCCTGCACCTCCAACCCTCGATCACCCAAATTCATGCACCTTCATATCACCCCAATTCCTGCACCTTCACCCCTCAGATCATCCCATTTCCTGAACATTCACCCCTCCGATCACCCAATTCCTGCACCTTCACCTCCAACCCTCCGGTCACCCCAATTCCTGCACCTTCACCCCTCAGATCACCTCAATTGCCACACCTTCAGAAATGTGGGGGTGTTACATTCACATCCACTGCAGCTGCAGATACCACTAGAGCAGTGGTGGTCAAACTGAAAATTATACCGGGCCTCAGGTGTGTGGCCGCCCCACAGTTCCAGAGGGGCGAACAACAGCAGCGAACCTCAACACTCAAATATTTTGATCCTGCTGTATTTTTGTGGGGTATTGCAATGCACACTAAAGAAGTTGGGAGTACAATAACCCCCAGCATTGGCATCAAGGGACACAATAATAAACAACGGCATCGGTTCAGCGAAAGCAACAATAACCCTAAAGGTGGTCAGTACAATTAACCCCCCCATATTGAGAACACTGGCAGTACAATTGGATGCGATAACAACCCCCCCAACATTGGTGTCAGGGGATGCAATAACCCCCCCCCCCCCCAACATTGGCGTCAGGGGATGCGATAACAACCCCCCCAACCATTGGCGTCAGTGGACGCGTTAATAACCCCCAGCACTGGGGTCAGTGGACGCGTTAATAACCCCCAGCACTGGGGTCAGTGGACGCGTTAATAACCCCCAGCACTGGGGTCAGTGGACGCGTTAATAACCCCCAGCACTGGGGTCAGTGGACGCGTTAATAACCCCAGCACTGGGGTCAGTGGACGCGTTAATAACCCCCAGCACTGGGTCAGTGGACGCGTTAATAACCCCCAGCACTGGGTCAGTGGACGCGTTAATAACCCCCAGCACTGGGTCAGTGGACGCGTTAATAACCCCCAGCACTGGGGTCAGTGGACGCGTTAATAACCCCCAGCACTGGGGGGTCAGTGGACGCGTTAATAACCCCCAGCACTGGGGTCAGTGGACGCGTTAATAACCCCCAGCACTGGGTCAGTGGACGCGTTAATAACCCCCAGCACTGGGGTCAGTGGACGCGTTAATACCCCCCAGCACTGGGGTCAGTGGACGCGTTAATAACCCCCAGCACTGGGGTCAGTGGACGCGTTAATAACCCCCAGCACTGGGTCAGTGGACGCGTTAATAACCCCCAGCACTGGGGTCAGTGGACGCGTTAATAACCCCCAGCACTGGGGTCAGTGGACGCGTTAATAACCCCCAGCACTGGGGTCAGTGACGCGTTAATAACCCCCAGCACTGGTGTCAGTGGACGCAATAATAACCCCCAGCACTGGTGTCAGTGGACGCAATAATAACCCCCAGCACTGGTGTCAGTGGACGCATAATAACCCCCAGCACTGGTGTCAGTGGACGCAATAATAACCCCCAGCACTGGTGTCAGTGGACGCAATAATAACCCCCAGCACTGGTGTCAGTGGACGCAATAATAACCCCCAGCACTGGTGTCAGTGGACGCAATAATAACCCCCAGCACTGGTGTCAGTGGACGCAATAATAACCCCCAGCACTGGTGTCAGTGACGCAATAATAACCCCCAGCACTGGTGTCAGTGGACGCAATAATAACCCCCAGCACTGGTGTCAGTGGACGCAATCAATAACCCCCAGCACTGGTGTCAGTAAATTAACCCCGGCCCCCATTGTTGAGCGTTTCCCTGTATTCACGCTCCGCGATGCCCCCTTCCCCAGGCCTGGGCTGTACTGGGAGGGGGGAGTGACGTCACCTCACAGTCCCGCCTCTGTAGGCGGGAGTTCCGGAACTCTACAGCCTGAATGGCACTAGGACTACAAGGAAGAGGGTGGGCGGGTTTCTTCAGGTAAAGACGTCTGTAGCCGGCCTGCACCGGTACTGGATGGAGTGCCCACCCCGGCATGGGTGCCCAATATTGCCTATCCATGGGTTAGAGCCTCTCGGTGCCCCCGTTGGATATTCCCCTCACTTCCTGTCCTGGTGACCACACGGAAGCGAGGGAAAGTATCTTCAATGTGGACACAGAAGGGATAAAGCCTGGCAGAGGCTCCAACCCTTCACTTTGTAGGCACAGAATTGCCCCATCTGCCCTTCCCTGCTGGTTGTCTGATCCTCCATCACCGGCTTATTCCCAGGGACAAGCATGCATCCAGTGAAGTATTGATGGCCACTCCCTCTCCAGGTCAGTGATTGGTTCATTTCTGAGATTTCAAGAGCTGCCACATCCAGCACAGCGCCACCCACTGCCCAGGACCCGAAGCACAGCAAGAGGTGAGAGGGGGGCAACAGAGGGGTGGCAAGAGAAGGGGGTGCTGTGGGCAGGATAGGGATAACTACAGGAGGGGATATGCATGGAAGGGCAGTTATGGGGGGGGTGTGTGTATGCATAGAAGGGCTGTTATGGGGGGGGGGGTTGTATGCATGAAGGGCAGTTATGGGGGGGGGTGTATGCATGAAAGGGCAGTTATGGGGGGGGGGGTGTATGCATGAAAGGGCAGTTAATGGGGGGGGGGGTGTATGCATGAAAGGGCCGTTATGGGGGGGTGTATGCATGAAAGGGCAGTTATGGGGGGGGGTGTATGCATGAAAGGGCAGTTATGGGGGGGGGGGTATGCATGAAAGGGCAGTTATGGGGGGGGGTGTATGCAATGAAAGGGCAGTTATGGGGGGGGGGGTGTATGCATGAAAGGGCAGTTATGGGGGGGGGTGTATGCATGAAAGGGCAGTTATGGGGGGGGGGTGTATGCATGAAAGGGCAGTTATGGGGGGTGTATGCATGGAAGGGCAGTTATGGGGGGGGTGTATGTGCATGGAAGGGCAGTTATGGGGGGGGGTGTGTATGTGCATGGAAGGGCAGTTATGGGGGGGGTGTATGCATGGAAGGCAGTTATGGGGGGGTGTATGCATGGAAGGGCAGTTATGGGGGGGGTGTATGCATGGAAGGGCAGTTATGGGGGGGGTATGCATGGAAGGACAGTTATGGGGGGGGGGTGTATGCATGGAAGGGCAGTTATGGGGGGGGGTGTATGCATGGAAGGGCAGTTATGGGGGGGGGGGGTGTATGCATGGAAGGGCAGTTATGGGGGGGGGGGGTGTATGCATGGAAGGGCAGTTATGGGGGGGGGGGTGTATGCATGGAAGGGCAGTTATGGGGGGGGGTGTATGCATGGAAGGGCAGTTATGGGGGGGTATGTATGAAAGGGCAGTTATTGGGGGGGGTATGTATGGAAGGGCGGTTATTGGGGGGGTATGTAAGGGCAGTTATGGGGGGGGGGTGTATGTATGGAAGGGCAGTTATTTGGGAGGGTTGTATGTATGAAAGGGCAGTTATTGGGGGGGGGTATGTATGAAAGGGCAGTTATGGGGGGGGTATTTACAGGGGGGCAGTTGTGCAGGAGGGGGGTATGTATGGGGAGGGGGGTATCCATGAAGGGGCAGTTATAGGGGAGGGTAGAGGGAGGTATGTATGGGGGGGGGTATTTATAGGGGGCAGTTCTGTAGGAGGGGGGGTATATATGGGGAGGGGGGTATTTACAGGGGGGACAGTTGTGCAGGAGGGGGGTATGTATGGGGAGGGGGGTATCCATGAAGGGGCAGTTATAGGGGAGGGTAGAGGGAGGTATGTATGGGGGGGTATTTATAGGGGGCAGTTCTGTAGGAGGGGGGGTATATATGGGGGGGGTATTTACAGGGGGACAGTTGTGCAGGAGGGGGGTATGTATGGGGAGGGGGGTATCCATGAAGGGGCAGTTATAGGGGAGGGTAGAGGGAGGTATGTATGGGGGGGGGTATTTATAGGGGGCAGTTCTGTAGGAGGGGGGTATGTATGGGGAGGGGGGTATCCATGAAGGGGCAGTTATGGGGGAGGGTATTATGAGGGGCGTATTTATAGGGGGGCAGTTCTGTAGGAGGGGGGTATATATGGGGGGGTATTTATAGGGGGGCAGTAATACAGAAGGGGGGGGACAGTTCTTCTCAGTAACACCAGTAATGTCCGGTTCTCAGGGAAGGAGAAGGGGGGGGAGGGTAATTACCCCCGGGGAGGGGGTCGCTCTCTCTCGGTCGCTCTGCCTCCACACCCCGCTCAGTTCTCAGGCCGGAGCCGCCATCATGGATCCGTCAGCTTCTCTATAGACGGGAACATCCGGGCACCGGGCCGGGGTGGAGCCGCTGGAAGAGGCGGAGCGATCCGCGGGATTGGCCCTCCCCGCTTGCCGTATCTCCCATCCAACTCCCCTATTGGAAACAATGAAGGCCCGGGCGCCATCTTTACTGAGGGCAGCGTCATGTTGTGCTGGGAGAGGGCGCGTCCTGCTTCACCGCCAGCTGCTAACATGGCATCGCCGCCATCTTGGAAGTGGGCAGCCTGGCAAATACAATCAGAAAACAGCCAAAAATCCCACCAATCCACCCAAAACCATTAATGTTTGAAAACTTTATGAAGAGAAGTCATATTCATAATACTATATAAAAATAAAATGCAGTGTGTCGGGGGAAGGTCGCCACACAGCACACCGCTCTCCTCTGAGGTGAATGGAGTCATTTCTCCACCTAGAATATCATGCCAGGCTTTGTGTTCTTTTAGTATCAGATGGAATGTGAAAGAGAAAACATTTCTATCCGGTTTATATTTCTATCAGTGACAGCGTTGAGGAGATTTCCACTCACTTCCTCTCCCTGTGACCCCCTTACAGGAAATGGGTGGAGCGAACTCCAATATAAAAAGGAAACGCAACTTTACCAGCTCCACCTGGAAGTAAAAACGGTTGGGGGTTGCTTTGTGATATCAACATGTGTCATGTGAGGTAAACATGGATCCCTGGCCTGTTCACATTATTCTATGACTAATAAAGCTGCACAAAGGACTCCAGCCTAATGGACATGAGGAACAACAAGTCCCAAAAGATGGTCTGGACTCTGACCATCTCCTGTACCATGTCTGCAGTCTCTGATCATCTCTTGTACTATGTCTGCGGTCTCTGATCATCTCTTGTACTATGTCTGCAGTCTCTAATCATCTCCTGTACTATGTCTGCAGTCTCTGATCATCTCCTGTAATATGTCTGCAGTCTCTAATCATCTCCTGTATTATGTCTGCGGTCTCTGATCATCTCCTGTATTATGTCTGCAGTCTCTGATCATCTCCTGTACTATGTCTGCAGTCTCTGATCATCTCCTGTATTATGTCTGCAGTCTCTGATCATCTCCTGTACTATGTCTGCAGTTTCTGATCATCTCTTGTATCATGTCTGCAGTCTCTGATCATCTCCTGTACTATGTCTGCAGTCTCTGATCATCTCCTGTACTATGTCTGCAGTCTCTGACCATCTCCTGTACTATATCTGCAGTCTCTGATCATCTCCTGTACTATGTCTGCAGTCTCTGATCATCTCCTGTACTATGTCTGCAGTCTCTGATCATCTCCTGTACTATGTCTGCAGTCTCTGATCGTCTCCTGTATTATGTCTGCAGTCTCTGACCATCTCCTGTACAATGTCTGCAGTCTCTTACCATCTCCTGTACTATGTCTGCAATCTCTGATCATCTCCTGTACCATGTCTGCAGTCTCTGATCATCTCCTGTATTATGTCTGCAGTCTCTGACCATCTCTTGTACTATGTCTGCAGTCCCTGATCATCTCTTGTATCATGTCTGCAGTCTCTGACCATCTCTTGTACTATGTCTGCAGTCTCTGATCATCTCCTGTATTATGTCTGCAGTCTCTGATCATCTCCCGTATTATGTCTGCAGACTCTGATCATCTCCTGTACTATGTCTGCAGTCTCTGACCATCTCCTGTACTATGTCTGCAGTCTCTGACCATCTACTGTACTATGTCTGCAGTCTCTGATCATCTCCTGTACTATGTCTGCAGTCTCTGATCATCTCCTGTACTATGTCTGCAGTCTCTGACCATCTCCTGTACTATGTCTGCAGTCTCTGACCATCTCCTGTACTATGTCTGCAGTCTCTGATCATCTCCTTTAAAAAGACTGCTGACTTACTACAGGAGATGGTCGGAGACTGCAGATATTAGCATAAAAGTGTCACAACTTGTGGGGAAATATGAAATGGTATTTTGGCCAACCATTATAGCGTTTCCCGAAAAATGAGACAAAAAAAATTAAAAAGAAGGAAATGGAATGAGGAAGAGAGTGAGATGGAAAGGGGGTAGTGTAAATCTGTATAATGACCACTAGGTGGCACCAGTGCTACATAAAAAAAAATAGCAGTAGATTAAACAGCGCGATGTTCTGCAGATCTCTAGAGAGGTCAGTGATGGGATAATCTGCAGAATATATCAATATGGATCTGTCAGGAGGGGGATGGGAGGGAGCAATGTTCTGCAGATCTATAGAGGGGTCAGTGATGGGATAATCTGCAGAATATATCAATATGGATCTGTCAGGAGGGGGAGGGGAGGGAGCGATGTTCTGCAGATCTCTAGAGAGGTCAGTGATGGAATAATCTGCAGAATATATCAATATTTCAGCCAACCGAGCACTGGCTCTGTATGACCACCTGAAGTGGCTGCAGACTCTTCTGGCCTGCTTTAGTACATCTTACAATCCTGGGTACGTACTTAGGAAATGCTGCACCACCGAATTGAGGACATGTGCCAGGCATGGCACATGTGTCAACTTTCCCTGTCTAAGGGAGGACAGGAGGTTTGAGCCATTTATCGGACACCACCATTCCTGGCACCAGCTGGTGTGGTGTGAACCACCTCTGGGCCTGTCCCTGCAGAGCTGCAAGAATCTCTGCTCCGGTGTGGTTCCTGTCCCCTAGACACACCATGGCACCTTTTAGCCTGACTCTGGGAATAGCCCTTTGAACGCTTAGGGGGTACCTGATGTTCAGAGGACAATTTTGCAGAGGAGGGCATGGAGGTGGCGGAGGAGGTGGAGGAGGGGGTAGAGCTCACAAGCCTGACATCATCACCACCAGCTGTGTGGAGACGTGGGGGCACAACATGCTGCAGCACCGAGCCCTGTCCGGCATCTTTTCGAGTTGCAAGCAGCGTTACCCAGTGTGCTGTGAACAAAATATATCGTCCCTGCCCATGTTTGCTGGACCACGTGTCAGCAGTAAGCTGGATTTTGCGGCTGACTGCCTCGCCCAACGATGCCAGAACATTCCCTTCCACCGTGATGGTAGAGAGATTTGAACGGCCTTACGTGAAAAGTAGTAGCGACTGGGAACCTGCCATTGTGGTACAGCACATTGTGCAAATTCACGGAAAGGGGCAGAATCCACCAGGCTGAAAGGCAGAAGTTGGAGAGCCAACAGCTTTGACAAGCTTGTATGTAGACGCTGGGCATGTGGGTGGCAGGGACTGTATTTTTTTTTCCCGCTGCAGCAGATGGGGCAGAGAAATTTGCTGGCTACAGTGTACAG
This sequence comes from Aquarana catesbeiana, assembly GCF_042186555.1. Classification (NCBI taxonomy): domain Eukaryota; kingdom Metazoa; phylum Chordata; class Amphibia; order Anura; family Ranidae; genus Aquarana; species Aquarana catesbeiana. The sequence continues at coordinate 224,075,841 of NC_133336.1, forward strand.
CTGGTGGTGTGCTGCATGGCAGATGTGCTGCTAGGACCTGGGACACCCTGTGCTATACCATCATTCCTGTCAGTGAGGCTGCTGAAAGGTAATGACTTGGTACTGCAGGGGCAGACTGAAGTGGGTAAGGAGGAGGAGGGACAGATTTGTGCCCCTTTTGTGTGGCTTTTAGGTGCTCTTGCCAACGGGCTGAGTGGTTGGACGTTAAATGCCTTGTTAGGCATGTAGTACCCAAATGGTTGGCGTTTTTGCCACGTTTGATGTGCCTGAGACACAGTTTGCAGATAGCAACAGTGCGATCTGCTGCAGATGTGCTGAAAAAGGCCCAGACAGCTGAGCTTTGGGGAGTGGGCCGGGAGATAACAGCTGCAGAATGTGATGGAATAGGGTGGCTGCTCTCTACTCTTTCTTGATGTTGGCCTCCTTGGGGTTGTGCTGCCTCACCTTCGGTTTCCTCCTCTGCTCTATCTGGCACCCAAGTCGCATCAGTGTCCTCATCATCATCATCATCTCCATCTTCTCCATCTTCATCATTACCACTGCAGACAACTTGGCAATACACTGCGGCTTGGGGAACATGAATGCCAATTTGTCTACCAGAGTTCTCCCCTCTCTCTAGGCTCATGTTCCTGTCATCTTCAACCTCAGAACCAACATCTGAATCCAGTAATGGCTGGGCATCATCAAGGAGCAAGTGGCTGACGCTGTGGTCAAATAACTCAGCTGACTCCTCAATGGCAGATGTTGAGGCTATGGCGGGAATAGATGTGGACAAGGAGGCAGGTTTATCCACTCTGGCGACTGCAGGGGACTGCAAACTTGTTTCTGCTTGTGTGACAGAAGATGAGGAGGATGAGGAAGGTTTAGTAAGCCAGTCCACCACCTCCTCTGCATGATGGAAATGATGCTCTGCCTGAGGACTGACCACCACGTCCACCTTTGCCTATGGACACATTTGTGGCTTGCCCCCTTACAGTGCCAAGGGAATGCCTGCCTCTCCTTGTTGTCCTCCCAGACATTGTTGGGAGGGAGGGGGCGGTGTTTATAAGCAAATGTAAAGAAGAAGTTGAAATCTGTACGTAGATGCACTTTAATCTATGTAAAGAGGTGTTTGGTGCACTTTAATTTGAGTACTCACACTACACAGACACACTCCACGGATACACTATAATATACTGCAATATAATGCACCAAACGTACAGTGCCGCACAGAACTATATGGTGTTAAACTGGCAGTAACGCACACAAAACTACAGGAAGTCCCTGAGTTACGAACACAATAGGGACTGTAGGTTTGTTCATAAGTCGCAACAGTGCATTTGTAAGTGTAACTTCTGGTCGGAACACTGCATTCGTAACTGTAACGTCTGCCTGTGCATTGATGTGGGATGTTCCAGGCGCTTGTTATGTTATCTGGGGCTCTTCTGGCCATGCAGTACATGTAGTACTGCAGTATGGGATGTGTCCAGAGATATCCAGGACCAGCGTGGAGCACAATTGGCCGGCATTTGAGGCTGTTCGTAAGTAGGAGTCGTTCGTAACTCGAGTGTTCGTAACTCGGGGACTGTCTGTATATGGCGTTAAACTGGCAGTAATGTACACAGAACGATATGGCGTTAAACTGGCAGTAATGCAAAAACCTATATGGCATTAAACTGGCAGTAACGCACACAGAACTATATGGCGTTAAACTGTCAGTAACGCACACAGAAGTGAATGGCGTTAAACTGGCAGTAACGCACACAGAAGTAAATGGCATTAAACTGGCAGTAACGCACAAAACTACATGGCATTAAATTGGCAGTAACGCACACAGAACTATATGGCGTTAAACTGGCAGTAATGCACGCAAAACTAGATGGCATTAAACTGGCAGTAACGCACACAAAACGATATGGCATTAAACTGGCAGTAACGCACACAAAACGATATGGCTTTAAACTGGCAGTAACACACACAAGAACTGTAAAAAATATATAATCTAAATATATAAACTCGCGCTGATGGTGTGAAAAAATGGGTGATAAAAATGAATGAAGCTGCTATACACAAAGTGCTAGACACTTGAACATAGTAACAAAATATAAATACAGCGCTCACAGACAAAGACCCATGATAGGTAAAAACAAAAACATGAAGTCCATATAAAACTAAAAGGTGCTTCACAAATAATGTGCAAAAATTGCAGAAAATGCTTCACATCTGGTGTGCAAAAAGTGCAGAGAAAATGTTACAGATGAATTTTCCGGCATACCAAGACATCCCCCCTACGAGACCAGAAATTATGTCAGTCGTGCGTGAAGTGCGTCGCATCAATGCATTTTAAGACGCCCTGTGGGAGGGCGAAATGCATTGATGCGATGCACTTCCGGTACGACTGACATCATTTCCGGTCTTGTAGGAACGCTTACAATAGTGTTTGCTGCATCCTCTGAATATTCCAATGCCTGTTTTTAACTTACTTTTGTAAGTATAACCTTTTATGTGCAATACATTTTCTATCTTAGCATACTTCACTATTGGTCCTTCTTTTCTTCCTTTTGGGTACTTGTATGGCTGACTATTAATGTTGAAGGATCATTTATCATCTCATCAGTGAATCTGCCATCCTGTGACATTCTCTGGATATCATTATAAGCCTGCATTGACTCCCAGACTGAAAAAGCTGGGTGTCACCGTGATTTGATGAGTGGGGACACATGTGGGGGTGTCTTGGTACACCGGAAAATTCATCTGCAACATTTTGTCTGCACTTTTTGCACACCAGATGTGAAGCATTTCCTGCAATTTTTTGTGAAGCACCTTTTAGTTTTATATGGACTTCATGTTTTTGTTTTTACCTATCATGGGTCTTTGTGAGCGCTGTATTAATATTTTGTCAATAACGCACACAAAACTATATGGCATTAAACTGGCAGTAACGCACACAGAAGTGAATGGCATTAAACTGGCAGTAACGCACAGAACTGTATGGCGTTAAACTGGCAGTAACGCACACAAAACTATATGGCGTTAAACTGGCAGTAACACACACAAAACTATATGGCGTTAAACTAGCAGTAACGCACACAGAACTATATGGCGTTAAACTGGCAGTAACGCACGCAAACCTATATGCTGTTAAACTGGCAGTAACGCACACAAAACGATATGGCATTAAACTGGCAGTAACGCACACAGAAGTGAATGGCATTAAACAGGCAGTAACACACACACAGAACTATATGGCATTAAACTGGCAGTAACGCACACAAAACTATAGGGCGTTAAACTGGCAGTAACACACACAAAAGTAAATGGCGTTAAACTGGCAGTAATGCACAAAACTATATGGCGTTAGACTGGCAGTAACGTACACAGAACTATATGACGTTAAACTGGCAGTAACGCACGCAAAACTATATGGCATTAAACTGGCAGTAACACACAAATAAGTAAATGGCGTTAAACTGGCAGTAACGCACAAAACTATATGGCGTTAGACTGGTAGTAATGCACACAGAACTATATGGCATTAAACTGGTAGTAATGCACGCAAAACTATATGCTGTTAAACTGGCAGTAACGCACACAAAACGATATGGCATTAAACTGGCAGTAACGCACACAGAACTATATGGCGTTAAACTGGCAGTAACACACGCAAAACTATATGGCGTTAAACTGGCAGTAACGCATGCAGAACTATATGGCGTTAAACTGGCAGTAACACACACACAGAAGTAAATGGAGTTAAACTGGCAGTAACGCACAAAACTATATGGCGTTAGACTGGCAGTAACGCACACAGAACTATATGGCGTTAAACTGGCAGTAACGCACGCAAAACTATATGCTGTTAGACTGGCAGTAGCACACACAGAACTATATGCCGTTAAACTGGCAGTAACGCACACAAAACGATATGGCATTAAACTGGCAGTAACGCACACAGAAGTGAATGGCGTTAAATTGGCAGTAACGCACACAGAACTATATGGTGTTAAACTGGCAGTAACACACGCAAAACTATATGGCATTAAACTGGCAGTAACACACACAGAAGTAAATGGTGTTAAACTGGCAGTAACGCACAAAACTATATGGCGTTAAACTGGCAGTAACGCACACAGAACTATATGGCGTTAAACTGGCAGTAACGCACGCAAAACTATATGCTGTTAAACTGGCAGTAACGCACACAAAACGATATGGCATTAAACTGGCAGTAACGCACACAGAAGTGATGCCATTAAACTGGCAGTAACGCACACAGAACTATATGGCGTTAAACTGGCAGTAACGCACACAAAACTATATGGCGTTAAACTGGCAGTAACGCACAAAACTATATGGCGTTAAACTGGCAGTAACGCACACAAAACTACATGACGTTAAACTGGCAGTAACACACACAGAAGTAAATGGCGTTAAACTGGCAGTAATGCACAAAACTATATGGCGTTAGACTGGCAGTAACGCACACAGAACTATATGGCATTAAACTGGCAGTAACGCATGCAAAACTACATGGGGTTAAACTGGCAGTAACGCACACAAAACTATATGGCGTTAAAATGGCAGTAACACACACAAAAGTAAATGGCGTTAAACTGTCAGTAACGCACAAAACTATATGGCGTTAGACTGGTGGTAACGCACACAGAACTATATGGCGTTAAACTGGCAGTAACGCACGCAAAACTATATGCTGTAAGACTGGCAGTAGCGCACACAGAACTATATGCCGTTTAACTGGCAGTAACGCACACAAAACGATATGGCATTAAACTGGCAGTAACGCACACAGTAGTGAATGGCATTAAACTGCTAGTAACGCACACAGAACTATATGGCGTTAAACTGACAGTAACGCATGCAAAACTATATGGCGTTAAACTGGCAGTAACACACGCAAAACTATATGGCGTTAAACTGGCAGTAACATACAAAGAAATAAATGGCGTTAAACTGGCAGTAACGCACAAAACTATATAGCGTTAGACTGGCAGTAACGCACAAAGAACTATATGGCGCTAAACTGGCAGTAACGCACGCAAAACTATATGCTGTTAAACTGGCAGTAACGCACACAAAACGATATGGCATTAAATTGGCAGTAATGCACACAGAACTATATCGCGTTAAACTGGCAGTAACGTATGCAAAACTATATGGCGTTAAACTGGCAGTAACACACACAGAAGTAAATGGAGTTAAACTGGTAGTAACGCACAAAACTATATGGCGGTAGACTGGCAGTAACGCACACAGAACTATATGGCGTTAAACTGGCAGTAACACACACAGAACTATATGGCGTTAAACTGGCAGTAACGCACACAGAACTATATGGCGTTAAACTGGCAGTAATGCACACAAAGCGTTATGGCATTAAACTGGCAGTAACGCACACAGAAGTGAATGGCGTTAAACTGGCAGTAACGCACGTGAAACTATATGGCGTTAAACTGGCAGTAACGCACACAGAAGTAAATGGCGTTAAACTGGCAGTAACGCACAAAACTATATGGCGTTAAACTGACAGTAACGCACACAGAACTATATGGCATTAAACTGGCAGTAACGCACGCAAAACTATATGCTGTTAAACTGGCAGTAACGCACACAAAACAATATGGCATTAAACTGGCAGTAACACACACAGAAGTGACTGGCATTAAACTGGCAGTAACGCACACAGAACTATATGGCGTTAAACCGGTAGTAACGCACACAAACCTATATGGCGTTAAACTGGCAGTAATGCACAAAACTATATGGCATTAAACTGGCAGTAACGCACACAAAACTATATGACCTTAAACTGGCAGTAACACACACAGAAGTAAATGGCGTTAAACTGGCAGTAATGCACAAAACTATATGGCGTTAGACTGGCAGTAACGCACACAGAACTATATGGCGTTAAACTGGCAGTAACGCACGCAAAACTATATGCTGTTAAACTTGCAGTAACGCACACTAAACGATATGGCATTAAACTGGCAGTAACGCACAAAGAAGTGAATGGCGTTAAACTGGCAGTAACGCACACAGAACTATATGGCGCTAGACTGGTAGTAACACACACAGAACTATATGGCGTTAAACTGGCAGTAACGCACGCAAAACTATATGCTGTTAGACTGGCAGTAGCGCACAGAGAACTATATGCTGTTAAACTGGCAGTAACGCACACAAAACGATATGGCATTAAACTGGCAGTAACGCACACAGTAGTGAATGGCGTTAAACTGGCAGTAATGCACGCAGAACTATATGGCGTTAAACTGGCAGTAACGCCCACAAAACTATATGGCGTTAAACTGGCAGTAACACACACAGAAGTGAATGGCGTTTAACTGGCAGTAACGCACAAAACTATATGGTGTTAAACTGGCAGTAACGCACACAGAACTATATGGCGTTAAACTGGCAGTAACGCACGCAAAACTATATGATGTTAAACTTGCAGTAACGCACACAAAACAATATGGCATTAAACTGGCAGTAACACACACAGAAGTGAATGGCATTAAACTGGCAGTAACGCACACAGAACTATATGGCGTTAAACCGGTAGTAACGCACACAAACCTATATGGCGTTAAACTGGCAGTAATGCACAAAACTATATGGCGTTAAACTGGCAGTAACGCACACAAAACTATATGACCTTAAACTGGCAGTAACACACACAGAAGTAAATGGCGTTAAACTGGCAGTAATGCACAAAACTATATGGCGTTAGACTGGCAGTAACGCACACAGAACTATATGGCGCTAGACTGGTAGTAACGCACACAGAACTATATGGCGTTAAACTGGCAGTAACGCACGCAAAACTATATGCTGTTAGACTGGCAGTAGCGCACACAGAACTATATGCTGTTAAACTGGCAGTAACGCACACAAAACGATATGGCATTAAACTGGCAGTAACGCACACAGTAGTGAATGGCGTTAAACTGGCAGTAATGCACGCAGAACTATATGGCGTTAAACTGGCAGTAACGCCCACAAAACTATATGGCGTTAAACTGGCAGTAACACACACAGAAGTGAATGGCGTTTAACTGGCAGTAACGCACAAAACTATATGGCGTTAAACTGGCAGTAACGCACACAGAACTATATGGCGTTAAACTGGCAGTAACGCACGCAAAACTATATGATGTTAAACTTGCAGTAACGCACACAAAACGATATGGCATTAAACTTGCAGTAACGCACAAAGAAGTGAATGGCGTTAAACTGGCAGTAATGCACAAAACTATATAGCGTTAGACTGGCAGTAACGCACACAGAACTATATGGCGCTAAACTGGCAGTAACCCACGCAAAACTATATGCTGTTAAACTGGCAGTAACGCACACAAAACGATATGGCATTAAATTGGCAGTAACAAAAACAGAACTATATCGTGTTAAACTGGCAGTAACGCACGCAAAACTATATGGCGTTAAACTGGCAGTAACGCACGCAAAACTATATGGCGTTAAACTGGCAGTAACACACACAGAAGTAAATGGAGTTAAACTGGTAGTAACGCACAAAACTATATGGCGTTAGACTGGCAGTAATGCACACAGAACTATATGGCGTTAAACTGGCAGTAAGGCACACGAAACTATATGGCGTTAAACTGGCAGTAACACACAAAACTATATGGCGTTAAACTGGCAGTAACGCACACAAAACTATATGATGTTAAACTGGCAGTAACACACACAGAAGTAAATGGTGTTAAACTGGCAGTAATGCACAAAACTATATGGCGTTAGACTGGAAGTAATGCACACAGAACTATATGGCGTTAAACTGGCAGTAACGCATGCAAAACTATATGGAGTTAAAATGGCAGTAATACACAAAACTATATGGCGTTAGACTGGTAGTAACGCACACAGAACTATATGGCGTTAAACTGGCAGTAACGCACGCAAAACTATATGCTGTTAGAATAGCAGTAATGCACGCAAAACTATATGCTGTTAAACTTGCAGTAACGCACAGAAAACGATATGGTATTAAACTGGCAGTAACGCACAAAGAAGTGAATGGTGTTAAACTGGCAGTAACGCACACAGAACTATATGGCGTTAAACTGGTAGTAAGGCACACAGAAGTAAATGGTGTTAAACTGGCAGTAATGCACAAAACTATATGGCGTTAGACTGGCAGTAACGCACACAGAACTATATGGCGTTAAACTGGCAGTAAGGCAAAAAACTATATAGCGTTAGACTGGCAGTAACGCACACAGAACTATATGGCGCTAAACTGGCAGTAACGCACGCAAAACTATATGCTGTTAAACTGGCAGTAACGCACACAAAACGATATGGCATTAAATTGGCAGTAACAAAAACAGAACTATATCGTGTTAAACTGGCAGTAACGCACGCAAAACTATATGGCGTTAAACTGGCAGTAACGCACGCAAAACTATATGGCGTTAAACTGGCAGTAACACACACAGAAGTAAATGGAGTTAAACTGGTAGTAACGCACAAAACTATATGGCGTTAGACTGGCAGTAACGCACACAGAACTATATGGCGTTAAACTGGCAATAACGCCCACAGAACTATATGGCGATAAACTGGCAGTAACACACACAAAACTATATGGCGTTAAACTGGCAGTAACGCACACAGAACTATATGGCGTTAAACTGGCAGTAACGCACGCAAAACTATATGCTGTTAAACTGGCAGTAACGCACACAAAACGATATGGCATTAAACTGGCAGTAACGCACACAGAAGTGAATGGCGTTAAACTGGCAGTAATGCACACAGAACTATATGGCGTTAAACTGGCAGTAACACACACAAAACTATATGGCGTTAAACTGGCAGTAACACACAAAACTATATGGCGTTAAACTGGCAGTAACACACACAAAACTATATGACGTTAAACTGGCAGTAACACACACAGAAGCAAATGGCATTAAACTGGCAGTAATGCACAAAACTATATGGCGTTAGACTGGCAGTAACGCACACAGAACTATATGGCATTAAACTGGCAGTAACACACACAGAAGTAAATGGAGTTAAACTGGCAGTAACGCACAAAACTATATGGCATTAGACTGGCAGTAACACACACAGAACTATATGGCGTTAAACTGGCAGTAACGCACGCAAAACTATATGCTGTTAGACTGGCAGTAGCGCACACAGAACTATATGCCGTTAAACTGGCAGTAACGCACACAAAAAAATATGGCATTAAACTGGCAGTAACGCACACAGAAGTGAATGGCGTTAAACTGGCAGTAACGCACACAGAACTATATGGCTTTAAACTGGCAGTAACGCAATCAAATAGACGGTGTTCAACCGTCACTACACTGACCCTTTCTGAACTGTCCCCACTCTAGCTATACACTAATGTAAAAATTACTGACACGGTCTCACTACACTACACTGAAACTATCTGAGCTGTCCCTACTCTAGCTGCACACTATGTAAAGCTGAATGATGGTCCTCCTCACTACACTCACACTTTCCCTAGAAACTGACACTAAACTAATTTTCTACACTGGCAATTGAAGCAAAATAGCACAGTATAGCGCACAGTATAGCCGAAATCGCACTGAAAATGTCTGCCATGGAAAGAATACTTTTATACTGTGGGGCGGGAATGAGCCATGATTGGATAAAGTCATGATGACAGCGTCCAATCATGACTCTGACAGTGCTCTGTGTCCTGATTGGCTGAAGCTTTCACTGCTTCAGCCAATCAGGGCTTGCAATGCACTGTTCAGCGCCGCAATGCACTGTGGTCGGTTCGGGGGAGCCGAACAAACGGTCTAACGACCCGAACAATGAAAGTTCGGCCCGCACCGTTCGCCCATCCCTAACTAATAGCTGTCCTGTGGACAGATTCTCCCACCTGATCTGTGGATCTCTGCAGCTCCTCCAGAGTTACCATGGACCTCTTGGCTCTCCTCTGATGAATGCTCTCCTTGCCCGGCCGGTCAGTTTAGGTGGACGGCCATGTCTTGGTAGGTTTGCAGTTGTGCCATACTCTTTCCATTTTCAGATGATGGATTGAACAGTGCTCCGTGAGATGTTCAAAGCGAGGGAGATTTTTTTATAACATAATCCTGCTTTATACTTCTCCACAACTTTATCCCTGACCTGTCTGGTGTGTTCCTTGGCCTTCATGATGCTGTTTGTTCACTAAGGTTCTCTAACAAACCTCTGACAGTGCTATATAAATGTATAATAATAATAGTGGATTGGGTGATGATACATTGTTGCGTTGTTTCTCCATGTTTGGCGTCTCTCGGCTCGTCTATTCTCGGAAAGCCTCGGGGAGGAAAGAGGAAATAGAAGATATTTTGTACATTTTACAGGAAATCAGATATTTTAGAGAAGAGGGTGAGGAGACGGATCGGCTTGGATGGAGGATGTCCCGGCCACACTAACGCAAATGGGAGAATCTGCGGCAATGCGTTACAGCAAAGGTGTAAAATGTTACAACGTTTCCGTGTAGATCTACCGTATATTAGAAAACTTTTCAATGATAGCGCACTGAAAGAACTGATCAGAAGAAACACTTTTTTTTTTTTTAACTAATTTTTTCGGGGAAAAACACAGACCAAACCCTCCAATACCAACGTAGACTTTTTTTTTTTTTAACATCATGTCATTTATTATTTTTGTACTTTTTTTTTCTATAAAAGATTTGTGTAAGAAAAAAATAAAGGTGCATTTTTCCTGTGAAGTTTGACGTCTACTACTTGTAACATTTCATTTCTACAGCAAGGAAACCTCAAACAGGAAGGAAAGCTTATCGGACACGAGCGAGCGTCCGCAGCTGAGAAAAAAAAAAAAGTTGTTGTCGATGCCACACGAAATAAACAGAAGCAGCACAAAGATACCCGGCTGCAAATGTAATTTTAAAAGATAAAAGAAAATACACAATTGCAACTACTACTTTTAATATTATTATTATTATTATTATTATTATTATTATTATTAATAATAATAATAATAATAATAAATAAATGAACAGAATACATTAACAAAAATACCCAAATGCGCCCCCCCCCAAAAAAAAAGATAAATAATTACATTAAAAAAGTTGTTTTTTTCCCCTAGTAAATTTCAGTTAAGCAGTTCAGTGAGAAGTAATAATTAAAAATAATTGAAATCACTGTGCTTTTCATCTCTACTCCCAACTCCTTGGTTTGCATAACCATAAAAAAAATAACAGAGCTTCCTGGATAAGGGTCCAAGAAAGAAGATGCTCAAGATTTCAGATGCATCTTGCACCTTCCTCATATAAGGTGGCATCTCATTTATGATAAATGGTAATCACCTCTAGGGGGCTCTAATATTTGATTCTGTCATGCAAAATCTGGAGCTGGGACACAGCAAGTGTTATCGGGTCAGGTAGCTGATAGGGCAGTAAATATTAGTCCTCAGGATGTCTCCCAGCACAGGCTCACAGCTCCAGGGTCATCCAAATTTAAACCCCCCCAAAAAAATCTAAATCGATAAGGCAGCCCACACAACTATAATATTTTGAGACTGGACATATAAAGCATATAATGTGTTCATCCAATTGTGGCTAGAAATAATAGTAATAATAATAAAAAATAATAATAATAATAAATGTAATAATAAAATAATAATATTATTAGCAGTAGTAATAATAGTAGTAATAATAGTAATGATAATAATAATATTAGTAATGATAGTAATCATAATAATAATAATAAAATAATAATAGTACTACTACTATATTTCTCAATAATAATGTATATAATGTATAATAATGCATATACAATAATAATAATACTAATAATGGACATTTTAAAAAAGGAATATCCCCAACAATCACAGGTTTAAATAACTCTTTTATTGAGGGAAAATATTTAAAATACAAAAATTGCCAAAAAACAAACATTTGAAATGTTTCAGGTAATTCCAGATAAAACTTACAAAAGCAAGTACTTTAATAATAATAATAATAATAAAACAAAAAAAATAGAGCTTTATAAAATTGTATACATATTGTATACTAGGATTATTTTTATTCAATAGAAGTTCAGACTTAGCCAGTTTAAAAAAAAAATAATAAAAGAACAACGAAGTATGTATTTACTAAATAAAAATTGTCTGTAACTTGCAAAAATTATAACACAAGCAATAATAAAGAAAAAAAAATGTTTTAAAGAAAAAAGTAACATAATAAATCTGCTTATTAGCTTCGAAGTATTAAAAAAAAAAACACACAGCAAAGTTTAATATTTACTAAATAAGATTTTTCTGTAACTTGCAAAAATTACACAACAAGCAAGAGTAATTAAAAAAAAAGTTCTAAAGAAAAAGTAACAATTACTTTTTATGTTTATTATTAGCTTTGCAACATTTGAAAAATAAAATAGCAGAAGCGTTTCTCTACAGTGGATACAATGTTTCACTTTTCTTCCATTTGGATAATTTAATGTACTGTACTGTCACTCAGCTTACAAGAGGTTAAAATTACTGCACATTTTTATTTTTTATTTCCTTTTTTTAACATGTACTTCTATAAGCTTTTTTTTTTTTTTTTTTTTTTTTTTCTGTAACAATTTCCCACAAGATAACTCAAACTTCCTCTTTGTGTCACGTTTCCGTCAACACCTCCAACAGCAGAACAGCATCATGTCATCTCAGCCTCTGCTGCTGATTGGCTGGAAATGTCCTGTGAGTTTTCCCTGCTGAGTGGCTGACTTGTTAATATAAAAAAAAAAAATAAAACTCATTCAGGGATCACATCCTCAGCAAGAGCCTACTGTCACACATATTGCTTAAATCATGTTGTGTCTGTGTGTGGATGTTACTTAGGTGAGGTTATGTTAGATATTTTTGTTTTGTAAGATTAAAAAAATAAAATAAAATTATATATATATATATATATATATATATATATATATATATATATTTTTTTTTTTTTTTTTAATATATATATATATTGTAAGCTCTAACGAGCAGGGCCCTCTGATCCCTCCTGTATTGATTTGTATTGTAAGTGTACTGTCTGCCCCATGTTGTAAAGCGCTGTGCAAACTGTTGGCGCTATATAAATCCTGTATAATAATAATAATTATATATATATATATATATATATATATATATATATATATATATATATATAAAATGCCACAGCTTTTTTTTTCTATAGAGTAGGGGTTGGTTAATGCTCCTGTGTTTTGTTTATTTTTATTTTGCCTTTTTGCAAGATGTTTCCCTTTGATTCCTGTTCCATAGACACACACTATCCAAAATGTAAAAAAAAAAAAAAAAAAATTGTAAATTATATATAATGCCACAGCTATTTTTTTTGGGGGGGGGGGGGGGGGGATAAAGTAAGGGTTAGTTAAAACTCTTGTGTATTTTTTTTTTTCTTTTTTTTGCCTCCATGAAAGAGGTTTCCCTTTATATAATGCCACAACTTTTTTTTTTTTCTTTTTGGATAGAGTAGGGGTTGGTTAAAACTGTTGTGTTTTTTTTTTTCCCCTTTTGCCTTAATGCAAGAGGCTTCCCTTTGCTTCCTGTCCCATAGACGTACTCTATCCAAAAAAATAATGCATACAAAAATTAAAAAATGTAATTATATATAAATGCTGGTTTTTTAGATAGAGTAGGGGTTGGTTAATGCCCCTGTGTTTTGTTTTGTTTTTTGTCTCCATGCAAGAGATTTCCCTTTACTTCCTGTCCTATAGGCACACCCTACCCAAAACCTATAAAAAAAAAAAAATTATAATAAATTTATTACACTTATCGTTGGAGTTTTGACAGTGCAGTTTGATGAAGTGCGCCAGTTTGACATTTTTATTAATATTATTTTTGTACTCCCTTTATTGGATTCCATTGAGGGACACAGGTAGTCATATCCTGTTGGGTTATACCGCCACCTACAGGAGGATTGGATATTAGCAAAAAAATTAAAATAAAATATGTTGTACGAATTTCTTTGTCCCTCAATGGACGGCAATAAATATTTTTTAATACTGGGGGAAGAGAGATACAGTTGTTTTTTCCAATGAATAGTTTGTACGTGTTTATTTATCTGCACCAGATATCAAAGCTTAAAAGACGAAAAAAAACAACTTAATTTTGGTAAATGATAAAAATCTACAAAATGCTGTAACCTCCTGTAGCTGGGTGGACCTCACATCCTACCAATCCTTATCTACAGATCCAAAGAGTGAAACATGTCAGATATAAGTGAGATCATACTGAGAGCAAGAAGCACAGGAAAGGGAGCTGCAAACCCCAACCGTGTGATCTCTACATCGGGGTGAAATCATCCGCCATCTTCATCCGCCATCTTCAGTTCAACTTCTCCCCCCTCAGAGTTTCATACGTAGCCTTGTCTGTAGGGCCGAGACCCTAAAGGGACAAAGGAGGACGTTATACAGGAGTGACATCACCACTCCCCAGATATAAGATACAGTATCTCACAAAAGTAAGTACACCCCTCAGTCACATTTTTGTAAATCTTTTCTTCTATCTTTTCATGTGACAACACTGAAGAAATGACACTTGTCTACAATGTAAAGTAGTGAGTGTACAGCTTTTATAACAGTGTAAATTTGCTGTCCCCTCAAAATAACTCAACACACAGCCATTAATGTCTAAACCACTGGCAACAAAAGTAAGTACACCACTAAGTGAAAATATCCAAACTGGGCCCAATTATCCATTTTCCCTCCCCGGTGTCAAGTGACTTGTTAGAGTTACAAGGTCTCAGGTGTGAATGGGAAGCAGGTGTGTTAAATTTGGTGTTATCGCTCTCACTCTCTCATACTGGTCACTGGAAGTTCAACATGGCACCTCATGGCAAAGAACTCTCTGAGGATCTGAAAAAAAGAATTGTTGCTCTACATAAAGATGGCCTAGGCTATAAGAAGATTCCCAAGACCCTGAAACTGAGCTGCAGCATGGTGGCCAAGACCATACAGCAGTATAACAGGACAGGTTCCACTCAGAACAGGCCTCACCATGGTCCACCAAAGAAGTTGAGGTCACGTGCTCAGCGTCATATCCAGAGGTTGTATTTGGGAAATAGACGTATGAGTGCTGCCAGCTTTGCTGCAGAGGTTGAAGGGGTGGGGGGGGGTCAGCCTGTCAGTGCTCAGACCATACGCCGCACACTGCATCAAATTGGTCTGCATGGATGTGGTCCCAGAAGGAAGCCTCTTCTAAAGATGATGTACAAGAAAGCTCGCAAACAGTTTGCTGAAGACAAGCAGACTAAGGACATGGATTACTGGAACCATGTCCTGTGGTCTGATGAGACCAAGATAAACTTATTTGGTTCAGATGGTGACAAGTGTGTGTGGGGGCAACCAGGTGAGGAGGACAAAGACAAGTGTGTCTTGTCTACAGTCAAGCATGGTGGTGGGAGTGTCATGGTCTGAGGCTGCATGAGTGCTGCCGGCACTGGGAAGCTACAGATCATTGAGGGAACCATGAATGCCAACATGTACTGTGACCTACTGAAGCAGAGCATGATCCCCTCCCTTCAGAGACTGGACCGCAGGGCAGTATTCCAACATGATAACGACTCCAAAATGATCACTGCCTTGCTAAAGAAGCTGAGGGTAAAGGTGATGGACTGGCCAAGCATGTCTCCAGACCTAAACCCTATTGAGCATCTGTGGGGCATCCTCAAATGGAAGATGGAGGAGTGCAAGGTCTCTAACATCCTCCAGCTCTGTGATGTCATCATGGAGAAGTGTAAGAGGACTCCAGAGACAACCTGTGAAGCTCTGGTGACCTCCATACCCAAGAGGGTTAAGGCAGTGCTGGAAAACAATGGCGGCCACACAAAATATTGACACTTTGGGCCCAATTTGGACATTTTCACTTAAGGGTGTACTGACTTTTGTTGCCAGCGGTTTAGACATTAATGGCTGTGTGTTGAGTTATTTTGAGGGGACAGCAAATTTACACTGTTATACAAGCTGTACACTCACTACTTTACATTGTAGACAAGTGTCATTTCTTCAGTGTTGTCACATGAAAAGATAGAAGAAAATATTTACAAAAATGTGAGGGGTGTACTTACTTTTTTGAGATACTGTATATTATGCAGGAGTGACATCACCGCTCTCCAGATATAAGATATATTATACAGGAGTGACATCACCGCTCTCCAGATATATAAGATATATTATACAGGAGTGACATCACCGCCCTCCAGATATATAAGATATATTATACAGGAGTGACATCACCGCTCGCTCTCCAGATATAGTAGTTATTATTGAAGTGTGATATACAGTAAATAGTGATTTATACTTACAGCGTAATCACTTTCTCCTCCCTGAAAAGAAAAGAAAATATAAGTTAATAAAGAGTTGTAAAACATTTTATTTAGTGTGTGTATAACATTTATATTATTTTTTTTACTTTTTTTATTATTATTTTTATTATTGTTTTTTTTTTTTTTTACTTGTTTGTATGTGTAAGATTGGATGTATTATGTGTGATTCTGGATGGGACTGCATTTCATTTTTTATGATTCTTATTGAAGAATTATAATACATTTCTCCTGAACTCTTTTAGAGAACTTTTTGTGTGAGGCGCAGATTGAAAGACCGATTACTATATTATATTAGTGATGGGGGAGCGACGCACTTTAGCCACGCGATAAAACTGAAACTAGTTTTCAGCTGTAAAAGGTCTCCATCGTTTATTTTCATTTTATTTTCACAAAAAAATAAATAAAAAAGAGAAAATAAACCAAAAAAGACAGTAGCCCAAAAAAGGGAAAAAAAAGAATTAAAAACACACAACCCAAGAAAAAGCAAAAAAAAAAAAAACAAACAAACAACAACAACAACAACAACAAATAGGAAAACACACAAATACAATTAACATTACATTACATAAACCTTGCTACTCTATGAATAAAGAAAAAAAAAAAAAATTTTATTTCAAACGAATTTCACCTATGCAGCTCAGTGAATGAAATGGAAAGTTTCTGCTTTCACAAACAATGAGATTAGTGATCCCACATCAATAGTAAAATACGTAAAACCGACATTAGTAGTTCTCTGTAGTATATGTGGGATAATAAATAAAAGTAAAATTCTATTATTATTTTAATATTTATTTTACTGGTTAATATATACCTATACTGTATAGTAGGTGTGTTTGTATATATATATATATATATATATATATATATGGGGTGATCTGAAGAGGGCTGTGCACATGTCCTCGCAATCTGACAGATTTGGAGTGGTTTTGGGCAAAAATTGCCAAGTCAAGATGTGCCATGCTGATAAGACTCATACCCAACAAGACTGAGCGCTGGAATAACATCAAAAGGGGCTTCAACAAAGTCTTATGCCGCGTACACACGGTCGGACTTTTCGTCTACAAAAGTCCGACAGCCTGTCCGACAGACTTCCGGCGGACTTTCGGCGGACTTGCAGCAGACTTTCTAACGAACGGACTTGCCTACACACGACCACACAAAAGTCCGACGGATTCGTACGTGATGACGTACACCGGACTAAAATAAGGAAGTTCATAGCCAGTAGCCAATAGCTGCCCTAGCATGGGTTTTTGTCCGTCGGACTAGCACACAGACGAGCGGATTTCGGGGTCCGTCGTAGTTACGACGTAAAGATTTGAAGCATGTTTCAAATCTAAAGTCCGTCGGATTTGAGGCTGAAAAAGTCTGCTGAAAGTCCGGAGAAGCCCACACACGATCGGATTACCAGCCAGCTTTAGTCCGTCGGCGTCCGTTGGACTTTTGTAGACGAAAAGTCCGACCGTGTGTACGCGGCATTAGTTTAGGGTGTGCACACTTATCCAACCATATTATTTTATTTTTACTCCCCTCCACCTAAAAGATTTCAGCTTGTTGTTCTATTGAGTTGTACAGTTTATGGGTCACATTAAAAGGTGGGAAAAGTTCTAAAATGATTAATCTTTGTCTCATTTTTTGACATCACAGAAACCTGACATTTTACCACCCGGGGTGTGTAGACTTTTTATATCCACTGTATAAATCTCTCTCTCTCTATATATAAATGTATATATATAATTTTGTGTGTGTATGCAGTATATAGATATATAAAAAGTAAAGCATGAGAAGCAGAGATGAGACCACATGTGAAATGTTGGAGGCGGTCTGCCCTCCTCTCTCTCTATATTGTCCATCTCAGAGTAAAAACCCGAGAAGAAGAGATATTAGTAATCCTCTGACCACATCCTCCTCCATGGACCGCCTCGTATCCCCCGCTCAGCTCTTTGTCCTCAACACAAATATTTAAAAATATACAAATATATATCTTTTTTTTTTTTGCCATTTGTAATCCCCCTCCCCCCCCTCCACATGGGCCTGATCCTAGGAGCTTGCAATCTAATCTCAGGGAACATTGAAGGCCTTGATGGTGGGGACAGGCTGACAGTGCAGAGGCGTCGAGGGGGGAAGTGGTCGGAGAGGCTCTGGACGCTGTAAAAATACTTCTTGTTTCGCTCTGAGACACGAGCTGCCTTCCCACCAGCTGAGGAGCGGCGGGGGGCTCAGGAAACCCCAAAAACCTCCGGCCTGAATTTATTTAATTATTAAAAAGATGATGGGTTTCAAATCGGGGGGAAACATGCCGAAATGACCAAACATGGACAGTTATTATTTGACGTCTGTGCCCTTCCACACGCTTTCACCTGCTTGCTAGAACAGGGCAACCATGGCAATGGTAGACATGGACGGTGGGCAAAGGTAGACAGGATTTTGGGGGAACCCACAATCTCCCCCCCCCCCCCCCGTGCTTCTGTGGTTGGCTCGCTGCCTCTGCCAGCAAGTCTGTGCACAGGGGACATCCACATTCTGGGTTATTCTGGGTTAATATATACATATACTGTATAGCAGGTGTGTTTGTTTGTATATATATATATATATATATATATATATATATATATAAAAATGAGTAAAACATTAAAAAAAAGACATTAGTAGTTTTCTGTAGTTTTTTGTGAGATACTAAATAAAATGTACATTTTATTATTATTTTATTATTTATTTTACTAGCTTAATTTATACATTTACTGTATGGTAGGTGTGTTTGTGTATAAATATAAATACATATTAAGTAAAACATGAAAAAAAAGACGTTAGTAGTTTTCTGTAGCTTTATGTGAGATAATAAATAAAATTTTATTATTAGTATTATTAGTATAATAATTATTATAATTAGTATAATGATTATTATTAGTAGTATAATATTTTATATATATGCATTATATATATATATATATATATATATATATATATATATATATATATATATATATATATATACACACACACAGTGGGGACGGAAAGTATTCAGACCCCCTTAAATTTTTCACTCTTTGTTATATTGCAGCCATTTGCTAAAATCATTTAAGTTCATTTTCTTCCCCCATTAATGTACACACAGCACCCCATATTGTGCACACAGCCCCCCATATTGTACACACAGCCCCCCATATTGTACACACAGCCCCCCCATATTGTACACACAGCCCCCCATATTGTACACACAGCACCCCATATTGTACACACAGCACCCCATATTGACAGAAAAACACAGAATTGTTGACATTTTTGCAGATTTATTAAAAAAGAAAAACTGAAATATCACATGGTCCTAAGTATTCAGACCCTTTGCTGTGACACTCATATATTTAACTCAGGTGCTGTCCATTGCTTCTGATCATCCTTGAGATGGTTCTACACCTTCATTTGAGTCCAGCTGTGTTTGATTATACTGATTGGACTTGATTAGGAAAGCCACACACCTGTCTATATAAGACCTTACAGCTCACAGTGAATGTCAGAGCAAATGAGAATCATGAGGTCAAAGGAACTGCCTGGAGAGCTCAGAGACAGAATTGTGGTAAGGCACAGATCTGGCCAAGGTTACAAAAAAATTTCTGCTGCACTTAGGTTCCTAAGAGCACAGTGGCCTCCATAACCCTTAAATGGAAGAAGTTTGGGACGACCAGAACCCTTCCTAGAGCTGGCCGTCCGGCCAAACTGAGCTATCGGGGAGAAGAGCCTTGGTGAGAGAGGTAAAGAAGAACCCAAAGATCACTGTGGCTGAGCTCCAGAGATGCAGTCGGGAGATGGGAGAAAGTTGTAGAAAGTCAACCATCACTGCAGCCCTTCACCAGTCGGGGCTTTATGGCAGAGTGGCCCGACGGAAGCCTCTCCTCAGTGCAAGACACATGAAAGCCCACATGGAGTTTGCTAAAAAAACACCTGAAGGACTCCAAGATGGTGAGAAATAAGATTCTCTGGTCTGATGAGACCAAGATAGAACTTTTTGGCCTTAATTCTAAGCGGTATGTGTGGAGAAAACCAGGCACTGCTCATCACCTGTCCAATACAGTCCCAACAGTGAAGCATGGTGGTGGCAGCATCATGCTGTGGGGGTGTTTTTCAGCTGCAGGGACAGGACGACTGGTTGCAATCGAGGGAAAGATGAATGCGGCCAAGTACAGGGATATCCTGGACGAAAACCTTCTCCAGAGTGCTCAGGACCTCAGACTGGGCCGAAGGTTTACCTTCCAACAAGACAATGACCCTAAGCACACAGCTAAAATAACGAAGGAGTGGCTTCACAACAACTCCGTGACTGTTCTTGAATGGCCCAGCCAGAGCCCTGACTTAAACCCAATTGAGCATTTCTGGAGAGGATGGCCGTCCACCAACGTTTACCATCCAACCTGACAGAACTGGAGAGGATCTGCAAGGAGGAATGGCAGAGGATCCCCAAATTCAGCTTTCGGTGCTCTCACACTTTGAATGACAATTACTCAGTCATGTAACACTGTACCCAAATGAATTTTTTGTCCTTTTTTTCATACAAATAGAGCTTTCATTTGGTGGTACTTGATCACCTCTGGGTTTTTTATTTTTTGCGCTATAAATAAAAAAAGCCCGAAAATTTTGAAAAAAAAACGCATTTTTCTGTGATAAAATTTTGCAAATTATTAATTTTTCTTCATAAATTTTGGCCACAATTTATACTGCTACATATCTTTGGAAAAAATAACCCAAATTAGTGGATATTATTTGGTCTTTGTGAAAGTTAGAGAGTCTACAAGTTATGGTGCAAATCATAAAAAATTGATCACACCTGAAGTACTGACGGCCGATCTCATTTCTTGCGACCCGAACAAGTCAGGAAAGTCAGGAAATACCCCCCAAATGACCCCTTTTTTGAATGTAGACATTCTAAGGTATTTAGTAAGGGGCATGGTGAGGTTTTTGATGTTGTCATTTTTTCCCACAATTCTTTGCAAAATGAAGATTTGTTGACCCCCCCCCCCCCCCCCCACACAAAATTGTCATTATAATAGGTTATTTCTCTCACATGACATGTATATACCACAAATAACGCCCCAAAATACATTCTGCTACTCCTCCTGAGTATGGGGATACCACATGCGTTGGACTTTTTCACAGCCTAGCCACATAGAGAGGCCCAACATGCAGGGAGCACCATCAGGTGTTCTAGGAGCATAAATTACACATCTAATTTGTTGACTACCTATTACACTTTTGAAGGCCCTGGAGCACCAGGACAATGACACGTGACACTGGTGACAGATGGCACTGATAAGTGGCACTGATGACACTGACGTGGCACTGATGACAGATGGCACTGATGACACTGACATGGCATTGATGACAGATGGCACTAATATGTGGCACTGATGACACTGATGACAGATGGCACTAATACGTGGCACTGATGACATTTGGCACTAATACGTGGCACTGACAGATGGCACTAATACATGGCACTGATGACACGTGGCAGTGATGACAGATGGCACTAATATGTGGCACTAATGACACGTGACAATGATGACAGATGGCACTAATATGTGGCACTAATGACACGTGGCAGTGATGACAGATGGCACTAATACGTGGCACTGATGACAGATGGCACTAATACGTGGCACTCATGACAGATGGCACTAATACGTGGCACTCATGACAGATGGAACTAATACGTGGCACTGATGACAGATGCCACTGATACGTGGCACTGATGACAGATGGCACTAATATGTGGCACCGATGACGGATGGCACTGGGGAGGGATGGCAGTGGGGAGGAATGGCACTGGGGAGGGATGGCAGTGGGGAGGGATGGCACTGGGGACGGATGGCGCTGGGGAGGGATGGCATTGGGGAGGGATGGCACTGGGGAGGGATGGCAGTGGGGAGGGATGGCACTGGGGAGGGATGGCACTAGGGAGGGATGGCACTGGGGACAGATGGCACTGGGGAGGGATGGCACTGGGGAGGGATGGCAGTGGGGAGGGATGGCACTGGGGACGGATGGCACTGGGGAGGGATGGCACTGGGGACGGATGGCATCGGGGAGGAATGGCACTGGGGACGGATGGCACCGGGGAGGAATGGCACTGGGGACGGATGGCACTGGGGACGGATGGCACTAGCGACAGAGGACAGTGGGGAGGGATGACAGTGGGGACAGATGACAGTGGGGAGGGATGACAGATGACACTGACGACTTTTTTTTTTTTTTTTTTTGTTTTTTGCACTCACCGCTGCAGCGGTTCGCTCTCCCTCCTCACACGCTGTCTCTGTGTGAGGAGGGAGAGCCGGCGATGAGAGATGATCTCATATGATTACATATGAGATCATCTCTCATTGGCACCGCCGATCGCACTGTAAACGGCCGCTGTCATTGGCCGTTTATGGCGATCTGTGACTGGCTGTGTCCGAGGGACACAGCCAGCACAGAACTTCCGCGATGCGCGCCGGCGGGAGCGCGCATTGCGGAAGTAAACAGCTGGACGTCCAGGGACGGCCACCCGGCAGGTAGCGTCTGCGCTGCAGCCGTCTTTCGGCTATAGCGCGGGCGCGAAGTGGTTAATAAATCTGCAAAAATGTCAACAATTCTGTGTTTTTCTGTCAATATGGGGTGCTGTGTGTACATTAATGAGGAAAAAAATCAACTTAAATGACTTTAGCAAATGGTTGCAATATAACAAAGAGTGAATAATTTAAGGGGGTCTGAATACTTTCCGTCCCCACTGTGTGTGTATATATATAGATATATATATATCTAAAGATATATATATATCTATATATACAGTGGATACAAGAGCAAAACCATGTGAGTTTTGCTCCTGTAAGCAGCACCAGAAGGAGCTGGAGCAGCATTTTTTCCAGGAAAGGATGAGCATTTCCACCCCCATCTACGTATCTACATTATAATCAGATATATTGCAACACGCACCAATTCCTCACCTTCATCTCGACCCCTCCTTCTCCCTTCCCGATCTTGCTGTAGATCTGGTTTGAAGGATAGCTCAGGGGCTGCAAACCAAAGACACGTTATTGTGACTACAAGGACCCGCCCCCGAGGAACTTAAAGAAAAAAAATACAAGGCTGTAGATCAGTTGTGTGTTCCTTTAAGAGTCACAAGAGTGGGGAGTGTTTGCTCTTTGAAGGGAGGGACTTGGGTAGGACTACTGGAATTGAGGTGTGGGGGTTGGGGGGGTCACCAGTGCTAGTAGTCTATAGAGCAGGGAGAAGGCGGGGCAGTGGGTGTGATCTGTGGAACAGCACGCTCTGAAATGCGTTGTCACCCCTGCAGCCATGTAGAACAGCAGCAAGTTGGGGGGTCACAGGGGTGTGCATGCAGCACTTACTGCATCTACCATAAAAATCTGAAAAGAGTTACCCCCCCCCCAACCCCCACCCAGAGCCCCTGGCTCTGACTAGTTTTGGATGGAGCGAGGAAGGGTTAGAACCTCTGTCAACATGTCTTTATCCACTTCCTATACTGATGACAACCTGGCATGCCCTAAGACACAACGTGTCACCAGGACAGGAAGTGAGGAACCGAGGTTCAAACCCATGCCTACTCCAGCCAGGACTAAAAAAAAAATTAAAAAATTATAAATATTTTTATATTTATATATAAATTATAAATTATATAGATAATAAAGTTACAATGTATTTTCAGACATGGCAAACCAAACTGTGCAATGCCTTGCAATATATAATATACAATATATATTAAAAAAATGTCACTGTTTTGTATATTCAAGCCATGGCAAATAATATATATATATAAAGAAAATAAAAATTTCAAAAAGTATGTACTGTATATTCAAGACATGTCAAATCAAATTCTGTGCAATGCCTTGCAATATATAAAATAAAAATAAATAAAAAAATAAAAAATAAGAAAATGAAAATAATATAGACAAAGTTACATTGTATTTCAAGACATGGCAAGTCAAACTCTGTGCAATGCCTTGCAATATATAAAATAATACATAAAAATAATTAGTAAAAAAAAAAAAGTGAGAATGCATATTCAAGACATGGCAAATCAAATTCTGCAAAAAAGCCTTGCAATATATAAAAGAATAATTAAAAAATAAATAAATATAGACAAAGTTACATTGTATTTACAGACATGGTAACTAAAACTCTCTGCAATGCCTTGCAATACTAATAATAATACAAATATTTTTTAAAAAAGTGAGTATGTACTGTATATTCAAGACATGGCAAATCTAATTATGTGCAATGCCTTGCAATATATATATATATAGAAAAAAATAAGAAAATGAAAATAATATAGACAAAGTTACATTGTATTTTCAGACATGTCAAATCAAACTCTGTGCAATGCCTTGCAATATATAAACTAATATATAAAAAAAAATATTTAAAAAAAAAAAAAAAGTGAGAATGTATATTCAAGACATGGCAAAAGTAAAATTCTGCACAATGACTTTCAATATATAACATAATAAAAAAAATTAAAATAAGCATAATATAGACAAAGTTACATTGTATTTACATGGCAACTCAAACTCTGTGCAATGCCTTGAAATATTTAAAATAATTAAAAAAACAAACAAAAAAAACAATAAAAACAATATTGAAACGTTACAATGTATTTTTAAACATGACAAATTAAACTCTGTGTAATAGCTTCCAAAAGATAAAATAATAATAATATTTTTTTTTTCAAGTTATAATGCATATTCAAAACATGGCAAATCAAACTCTGTGCAAAGCCTTGCAATAGATAAAATAATCTAAAAAAAAAAAAACAATAATAATAAAATAATATAAAAAAGGTCAATGTATATTGAAGACACGGCAAATCAAACTCAATGCAATGCCTTGAACTATATAAAATAATAAAAAATAAAACAAAAATAATTTTAAAAAAAGGTACATTGGGGTTGATTTACTAAAGGCAAATCCACTTTGCACTACAAGTGCACTTGGAAGTTCAGTCGCTGTAGATCTGAGGGGAAGATCTGAAATGAGGGGAAGCTCTGCTTATTTTATCATCTAATCACGGGGGAAGCTCTGCTGATTTTATCATCTAATCATGTACAAGCAAAAATGCTATTTTTATTTTCCTTGCATGCTCCCCTCAAATCTACAGCAACTGAACTTCCAAGTGCACTTGTAGTGCAAAGTGGATTTGCCTTTAGTAAATAAACTCCATTGCATTTCAGACATGACAAATGAAACTCTGTGCAATGCCTTGCAATATAAAAAATAAATAAAACAAAATAAAAATAATATTAAAAAAGTTACAATGGATTTTCAAGACATGGCCAATCAAACTCAATGCAATGCCTTAAAATATATAAAATAATAAACATAAAAATCCACTTTGCACTTGTAGTGCAAAGTGGATTTGCCTTTAGTAAATAAACCCCATTGCATTTCAGACATGACAAATGAAACTCTGTGCAATGCCTTGCAATATAAAAAATAAATAAAACAAAATAAAAATAATATTAAAAAAGTTACAATGGATTTTCAAGACATGGCCAATCAAACTCAATGCAATGCCTTGAAATATATAAAATAATAAAAAAATAAAATAAAAATCATTAAAAAAAAGGTACATTGCATTTCAGACATGGCAAATCAAAATCTGGGCAATACCTTGCAATAATATAAAATATAAAAATTAAATAAGATGAAATAAAAAGAATATCAAAAAGTTACATTGTGTTTTCAGACATGGTAAATTAAACTCTGTGCAATGCCTTGCAATATAGAAAAAAATACAAATAATATTAAAAAAAGTTACAATGTATTTTCAGACATGGCGAATCCAAATCTGTGCAATGCCTTGCAATACATAAAATAATATTAATAATATAAAAAAGTTACACTGTATTTTCAGACATGACAAATTAAACTCTGGGCAATGTCTTCCAAAAGATAAAATAAAATAATTATACATTTAAAAAAAAAAAAAAGTTATAATGCATATTCAAGACATGACGAATCAAAAGCTGCGCAATGCCTTGCAATATAAAAAACAAATAAAACAAAATAAAAATAATATTAAAAAAGTTACAATGGTTTTTCAGACATGACAAATTAAACTTTGGGCAACTTCTTCCAAAAGATAAAATAAAATAATTATAAATTAAAAAAAAAAAAAAGTTATAATGCATATTCAAGACATGGCAAATCAAAATCTGTGCAATGCCTTGAAATACAGAAAATAATAATAATATAAAAAGTTACATTGTATTTTCAGACATGGCAAATTAAACTTTGTGCAATGCCTTGCAACAGACAAAATAGTCAATTTTACGTATTTGAATAAACAGATAAAATTGCCCCTTTAAACACTATCAGCAGAGTGAGAAGTTGAAGAAGACTCGGGGGGGGGGGGGGGGGGAGTGAGTACTTCCTGCCGCTGGAGGAACTTCCTGTTCTCGCTATTAATACAAATGAGGATCAGAAAATAAGAAGTTCATACCTCGTATAGAGCGGGCGTCGGATTCTTCTTTTTCTCCCTAGAGGTCTTAATCTGAAATAGAAATGAAAGAGATGTCATTAGCAGGAGACCAGAGTCTCAGGAACCCCCCCCCCCCCCCACAGATCCATGGGTTTCACAAAGCCAGCCTGACGAAGGGGCCCTGCGTGGCTCCGAAGTGTTGCCGGATGTGTCCCGCGTGACCAGGTGAAATAAAGCTTTGGACCCTTCTGAGGAATCCTTAGTTTGCTGAAGACTTTTCTCCACTCACGAGCAACAGAGTCTCACTAAAATCTGTGGGAGTGTTTGTGTGCTCAATCTGACTTAATAAAGCATTGTCCGGGTTCATTGCCTTCATGTAGACAATCTATCAAACAGATCATGGCCGGAGGCGTACATACAATACGGGTAGGAGAAATATGGTGCAGCAAATGTGCAAAAATACAAAAAAAACCCCAACAGCACAACCAATATCTGACATTTCCCCTTGCTGTAGGGAACTGCCCTTACCTTCAGGTGGCAGTAGAGAGCGGTGAGAACTATTCCATACACAAACAGAATGGCGTCCAGGATGTAGCAGACTTCGGGCTCGTTCATCTTGGCTGCCGCAGCTGAAAAAACGAAAAAACAAAAGACCAATTTGAGGTCTATAATGACCGCATCTATTACTGGACCATAAAAAAAGGTGTGCAGTTAGAGAGACAATGTACTAAAAAAGCCACCATTTCATAGTCTACCTTCCACTACAACAGTCCTGCAATGTGTGAGTGTGACTGTGTGGTGTAATAAGACCCAGCGCTTCCAGTAATCAGCACTCTGTAACCAGAACTGGCCAGAAACACCCCCTAACTGGTCAGACACCCCCCTTCTTGGCATACATTAGAGAATGATCTGTTTGAAGGAGGAAGGAGGTCCTGATTCCTCTATATAGAACTTTATACCACTAGAGGGATCACCAGCAGGACAAAGGAGGTTCTGATTCCTCTATATAGATCTTTATATTACTAGAGGGGTCACCAACAGGAGAAAGGAGGTTCTGATTCCTCTATATAGATCTTTATATCACTAGAGGGGTCACCAACAGGAGAAAGGAGGTCCTGATTAATCTATGTAGATCTTTATCTCACTAGAAGGGTCACCAACAGAAGGAAGGAGGTTGTAAATTATCTATATAGAGATTTACATCACTAGAGGGATCACCAGCAGGAGGAAGGAGATTCTCATTCCTCTATAAAGATCTTTATATCACTAGAGGGGTCACCAGCAGGAGGAAGGAGGTCCTGATTCCTCTACATAGATCTTTACTAGAGTGGTCACCAGTAGGAGGTCCTAAATTCTCCATATAAATCTTTATATCACTAGAGGGACCACCAGCAGGGGGAAGGAGGTTCTGATTCTTCTATATAGATCTTTATATCATTAGAGGGGTCACCAGCAGGAGGGAGGTCCCAATTCCTCTATATAGATCTTTATATCACTAGAGAGGTCACCAGCAGGAGGAAGGAGGTTCTGATTCTTCTATATAGATTCTTATATCACTAGAGGGATCACCAGCAGAAGGAAGGTGGTCCCGATTTCTCTATAAAGATCTGTATATCACTAAAGAGACCACCTGCAGGAGGAAGAAGGTCCTGATTCTTCTATATAGATCTTCATATCACTAGAGGGGTCACCAACAGAAGGAAGGAGGTCCTAAATTCTCTATATAGAGCTTTATATCACTATAGAGATCACCAGCAGGAGATCCCGATTCCCCTGTATAGATCTTTATATCACTAGAGGGTTCACCAGCAGGAGGAAGGAGGTCCTGAATCCTCTATATAGATCTTTATATCACTAGAGCGGTCACCAGCAGGAGGAGGAGGTTCTGATTCCTCTATATAGATCTTTATATCACTAGAGGGGTCACTAGCAGGAGGAAGGAGGTTCTGATTCCTCTATATAGGTCTTTATATCACTAGAGCAGGAATCTTCAATCTACGGCCCTCCAGCTGTTGTGGAACTACACATCCCATGAGGCATTGTAAAACTCTGACATTCACAGACATGACTAGGCATGATGGAAATTGTAGTTCCTGAACAACTGGAGGGCCGTAGTTTGAAGACCCCTGCACTAGAGGGCTCACACCAACAGGAGAAAGGAGGTTCTGATTGCTCTATATAGTTATTTATATCACCAGAGGGACTACCAGAAAGAAGAAAAGGTCATGATTCCTCTATATAGATCTTTATATCACTAGAGGGGTCACCAGCAGGAGGAAGGAGGTCCTGATTCATCTATATAGTTCTTTTTATCACTAAAGGGGTCACCGTCAGGAGAAAGGGAGTCTTGATTTATAGATCTGCACTAGAGAGGTCACCAGTAGGAGGAAGGAGGTCCTAAATTCTCCATATAGATCTTTATATCACTAGAGGGGTCACCAGCAGGAGGAAGGAGGTTCTAATTCTTCTATATAGATTCTTATATCACTAGAGGGGTCACCAGCAGGAGGAAGGAGGTCCTGATTCCTCTATATAGATCTTTATAATCACTAGAGGGACCACCAGAAGGAAGGAGATCCTGATTCCTCTATATAGATCTTTATATCACTAAAGGGTCACCAGCAGCAGGAAGGAGGTCCTGATTCCTATAGTTCTTTATATCACTAGAGGGATCACCGGCAGGGGAACAAGGTCACGATTTCTCTATATAGATCCTTATATTACTAGAGGGGTCACCAGCAGGAGGAAGGAGGTCCCAATTCCTCTATATTGATCTTTATATCACTGGAGGGGTCAGCAGCAGGAGGAAAGAGGTCCTGATATCTCTATATAGATCTTAATATTACTAGAGGGATCACCAGCAGGAGGATGGAGGTTCTGATTCCTCTATATAGATCTTTATATCACTAGAGGGGTCACCAGCAGGAGGTAGGAGGTCCTGGTTCCTCTATATAAATCTGTATATCACTAGAGAGGTCACCAGCAAGAGGGAGGCGGTCTGGTTTCCTCTATATAGATCTTTAGCTAGACCTCAGTTAGAATATGTCCACTTCTGGACACCTCACTTACGAAAACATCTTAATACTACAGAACAAGTCCTGAAACCGGCAACCAAAATGGTGAAAGGTCTGAGGGATAAAACATATCAGGAGAGACTTAATATGTACAAGAAAGAAGGGATAAGGGACATGAACTTGGTAACATAACCTCAGACTAGGTGAAGGAAAGTTCAAAACTAACCTTAGAAAGTATAGAGGCAAGCACTTAGTCAACAATAAGTAAATTTAAAGCCCAACTCTGAAAAAATGTACAATTAATCCTTGCAATGGGGCTGCACTCGGTAATTGCTCATTTGGTATTTGGAGATTTTTCTTACCTGATCCTCCACTGTAGGAGGTGACCCCCCCCCCCCCCCCCACACACACACACACACACACACACATACATACACTCCGGGACTGGACTTTCCCTCGGCATCAATGGACCCTGCTTTGGTTTTGATGACGTCAGGATCCTAGACCACTATGTGGGGGAGAGGAGGCTACGGTGACCGGTCTAGCAGCAGGGAGGAGCGGCTAAGTACATTTTTACCCTAGTTACCCTAGACTTTAACAAGCCAGGGGTTATTTTTTTTTTGGTTTCCCAGAGATGGGCTCTAATCATACTTGGGGCAAACATAGTTCTGTACTCAGGCAAAAAGGTTATAAACAGGAAACTAACAAAAAAAGCCCCCCAAAAATGGGGCCCCAACTTGATGGACCACTTGTTTTTTTTCTGCTGTCACTCTTCTATGTTTCCATGTATCACAAAATAAAATAAAGTAAAAATCTTTCATATTAGAGAAGAGAAATAAAAACTTGATACAAATAAATAGATTCAAATAGATACAGTGCCTTGAAAAAGTATTCATACCCCTTGAAATTTTCCACATTTTGTCATGTTACAACCAAAAATGTAAATGTATTTTATTGAGATTTTATTTGATAGACAAACACAAAGTAGCACATAATTGTGAAGTGGAAGAAAAATGATAAATTATACAAATAAATAATGTGAAAAGCGTGGGGTGGGGGTGGGGGGGCATTTGTATTCAGCCTCCTTTACTCTTTAACCAATTGCCTTCAGAAGTCACCTAATTAGTAAATAGAGTTCACCTGTGTGTCATTTATTCTCAGTATAAAAACAGCTGTTCTGTGAAGCCCTCAGAGGTTTGTTAGATAACCTTAGTGAACAAACAGCATCGTGAAGGCCAAGGAACACACCAGACAGGTCAGGGATAAAGTTGTGGAGAAGTATAAAGTAGGGTTGGGTTATAAAAAAATGTCCCAAACTTTGAACATCTCACAGAGTACTGTTCAATCCATCATCTGAAAATGGAAAGAGTATGGCACAACTGCAAACCTATTAAAACATGGCTGTCCACCTAAACTGACTGGCTGGGCAAGGAGAGCTTTCATCAGAGAAGAGCCAAGAGGTCCATGGTAACTCTGGAGGAGCTGCAGAGATCCACAGCTCAGGTGGGAGAATCTGTCCACAGGACAACTATTAGTCGTGTTCTCCACAAATCTGCCCTTTATGGAAGAGTGACAAGAAGAAAGACACTGGTGAAAGAAAGTCATAAGAAGTCCCGTTTGTAGTTTGTGAGAAGCCATGTGGAGACACGGCAAACAAGTGAAGAAGGTGCTCTGGTCAGATGAGACCAAAATGGAACTTTTTGGCCAAAAAACAAAACTCTATGTGTGGTGGAAAACTAACACTGCACATCACCCTGAACACACCATCCCCACCGTGAAACATGGTGGTGGCAGCATCATGTTGTGGGGATGCTTTTCTTCAGCAGGAACAGGGAAGCTGGTCAGAGTTGATGGGAAGATCGATGGAGCCAAATACAGGGCAATCTTAGAAGAAAACCTGTTAGAGTCGGCAAAAGACTTGAGACTAGGGCGGAGGTTCACCTTTCAGCAGGACAACGACCCTAAACATACAGCCAGAGCTACAATGAAATGGTTTACATCAAAGCATATTCATGTGTTAGAATGGCCCAGTCACAGTCCAGACCTAAATCACATTGAGAATCTGTGGCAAGACTTGAAAATTGCTGTTCACAGATGCTCTCCATCCAGTCTGACAGAGCTTGAGATATTTTACAAAGGAGAATGGGCAAAAATATCCCTCTCTAGATGTGCAAAGCTGGTAGAGACATCCCCAAAAAGACTTGCAGCTGTAATTGCAGAGAAAGGAGGTTCTACAAAGTATTGACTCCGGGGGCGCCATACAAATGCCCCCCTCACACTTTTCAGATAATTATTTGTATCAATTATCATTTCCTTCCACTTCACAATTATGTGCCACTTTGTGTTGGTCAATCACATATAAATCCCATTAAATACATTTAGGTTTTTGGTTGTAACATGAGAAAATGGAAAATGTGGGAAATTTCAAGGGGTATGAATACTTTTTCAAAGGAACTGTATATGAAACTGAGATCAATGCATCGACAAATACAAAGAGACGTTCTAATTCTTATTATTTATATAAAAAAAGAGAGTTCCTCTGACATTTATAACTTCTGTAGATTGGAACATAAAATCAAAGATCTGATACAATCTCATAATTCCAGCACATACATGACAGAATATATTGCTTACACCGATTTTCACCCAACACGTTTCTCGGGGGAAAAAAAAAAAACGCTTCTTCAGGGATGTGATAAAATAATCTCATGTAGCATTATAGAAGACTTTTCAGCAAACATGTCCGTGGGCATGAATAGAATATCAAGAGAAACCATGAGGCATGGAGGGCGGATGCCACGTGTCCAAGAGGAGAGTCATCAAGCACCAAGATAGGTCATCAAGCCTGCTGTGCCCATTATGAGGGGTTCCCACCATCCCTGTGCTGAGTTCCTGGGTCTGTACACCCGCTGTGCCCATTATGATGGGTTCCCACCATCCCTGTGCTGAGTTCCCAGGTCTGTACACCCGCTGTGCCCATTATGAGGGGTTCCCACCATCCCTGTGCTGAGTTCCCGGGTCTGTACAAATGCTGTGCCCATTATGAGGGGTTCCCACCATCCCTGTACTGGATTTTTGTCTATGCTATATTATGGAGTTGGAACATCTAAAACTCCTAGGTGGCCAGGAACACAGCCTGGAATTACGGGAGAGAGCTCTCACTATTGGAGTATCCAAAACATATAGGAAGCCGGGAACTAAAATATGACTTTTAGGTGGATTGTCCTAATAATAACATTGTACCTCTTACTAAGAATCAACCAAAAAGTCTGAAATTGAGTGAATGAAGTAGAGTTACTCACGTGAGAGTGGAGAGAATCTGATTCTTAGGGTGGAGGTAGAAGGTCTGGAGCCGGTCTGAAGAGGCTGAAGCTGCGATGGTGACCAGAACCCACACAGGAAACGCACCTCACCTTCTCTGCACATGACCAGCCCCGCTAGAAGCTGGCTGACCTTCTTTCTCTTCTAGTTCCTGTTAACTTGTTTTCTCAAGAATGTTTTGACGCAGCTCAGGAAATTGGAGCTTCCCTAATTCACATTAAAAACCTTACCAGCCCCGAAAGATCCCCAATACCATAGCAGGGGACAGGGACTAACAACGTTATCACTTCCAGCAGCTGACATCCAAATATCCGAACCTAAAATAGAATATAACGATGCAAAAAATGAAATGCTTACTGCAAGAAAATCTTCTAGGATCCCTTGAAGATGAAGGGTTCCCACCATCCCTGTGCTGAGTTCCCGGGTCTATACACCTGCTGTGCCCATTATGAGGGGTTCCCACCATCCCTGTGCTGAGTTCCCGGGGCTGTACACCCGCTGTGCCCATTATGAGGGGTTCCCACCATCCCTGTGCTGAGTTCCCGGGTCTGTACACCCGCTGTGCCCATTATGAGGGGTTCCCACCATCCCTGTGCTGAGTTCCCGGGTCTATACACCTGCTGTGCCCATTATGAGGGGTTCCCACCATCCCTGTGCTGAGTTCCCGGGTCTGTACACCCGCTGTGCCCATTATGAGGGGTTCCCACCATCCCTGTGCTGAGTTCCCGGGTCTATACACCTGCTGTGCCCATTATGAGGGGTTCCCACCATCCCTGTGCTGAGTTCCCGGGTCTGTACACCCGCTGTGCCCATTATGAGGGGTTCCCACCATCCCTGTGCTGAGTTCCCGGGTCTGTACACCCGCTGTGCCCATTATGAGGGGTTCCCACCATCCCTGTGCTGAGTTCCTGGGTCTGCACACCGGCTGTTCCCATTATGAGGGGTTAATTTTGTTTATTGAAAAAATCTTACAAACAAAAACTTATATACAATAAAACCATAATAAATAAATAAAACATATTTACAAAATAATTGAATATGATAATACAAAACAAGAACATTATAAATGGTACAAACCAAATTGCACAACACAATCCCTACGGGAAAGCCAGACTAAGGAACGTCACCATCACCATGCATGGAGCCTTTTATCAAAAATAGATTTCATCTTGAAAATCTAGGGGAGTGAATCAAGAATACAAAGAAAAGCCGCACACCCCGAGATCAACAGGCAGCAGCTACAGAGTCCTGATATTCCTCCACGCCCTTATACAGGCCTCCTGCTGCCACCTGCCTTTCTCAAGACCCCGAATCTTCCCAACCTCACCCAGAATGTCCTGCACCACCACTTCCACAGAGAGGATTTTACTCCGTAAGGATACCTGACACCGTGCACTCCACGTGAAATAACGGACTACTAGACTAACTAAAAAAAGTGTTTCCAAATCATAATCCCGACGAGTCTGGAATGCCCCATACACCCACTCTGCATAACTCATATGGGGGAGGAAGGGTATACTCAGAGCCCTCCCCACCCTCTTGTACACCTCTATATTAAAAGGGCATTGAAGTAGAAAGTGATCCATGGACTCCACCACTCCTCCACACTCCACTCTCGGGCAGCCCCGATCACTCATGGAAAGAAACTTCAAGTTGCTCTTCACATATAGTTTTCCATGAAAGGCAAGCCAAGCCTGATCCCTAAACTTCATTGGGATTCTCTCCAAATTAATCAATCGCAAACCCACCCCCAAAACCAGGCTTGGGCAACCCCTCAAGGCCAGTGGCTCGCAAAAAGCAGAGCTCATGATCCGCTTCTCAAGAAGTTTCCTTGGAAGAGATCTGACTTCTGCTGTTACTTGCCACTGCCGAAGCATTTTCAAACACGGGGCAACATAAGCCGGGAGCTGTTCATGCTTGACCCTCAGGCTTTTCACTGGCCCACCATTTTCCCAGTCTCGCAGAAAGGGCCTAAACCAGGACTGGAAAATACCAACCCACCCAGGCGGTCTCTCTGCCAACATGTTACCAAGATTATACTTCACAAACATCAGAGAGAAAAAGACTACAGGGTTGACCATCCCTAGACCACCCTCCTGCCTAGGAAGGTAAGTCACATTCCTTTTGACAAGGTTTATTCTGTTCCCCCATAACAGCTGGAAGAAACAACTATAGATCCTGGTATAGAGAGAAACTGGCAAAATGCAAACAAAACTGACATACAGAAAAATCGGAATCAGGTAAGTCTTGATCAGATCAACCTTTTCCCTCAAGGAAAGCTGCCAACCTTTCCAGCTTGCCACATTGGCATCGGCATTCTCCAGCCTGTTCACCCAATTCGCATGACCATAGTCACCTGGGCCAAATTCAATGCCTAGAACTCGAATTTTTTGTTGGGGCTCCGGGAAGTCATCCGGGAGAACAAAGCTCTCACCTTCCACGCCCATCCAGAAAGCTTCACACTTGTCCTGGTTGACCTTTGAACCTGATGCCTCTGCATACTGCCCTATCACTGAGACCACCTCCTGCGCCTCTGCAGTCCCAGATATAAAAACAGAAACATCATCAGCATAGGCCACAACCTTCAAAGGAGGCTCACCAGTGATGCTGAGTTCCCGGGTCTGTAAACCCGCTGTGCCCATTATGAGGGGTTCCCACCATCCCTGTGCTGAGTTCCCGGGTCTGTACACCCGCTGTGCCCATTATGAGGGGTTCCCACCATCCCTGTGCTGCGTTCCCGGGTCTGTACACCCACTGTGCCCATTATGAGGGGTTCCCACCATCCCTGTGCTGAGTTCCCAGGTCTGTACACCCGCTGTGCCCATTATGAGGGGTTCCCACCATCCCTGTGCTGAGTTCCCGGGTCTGTACACCTGCTGTGCCCATTATGAGGGGTTCCCACCATCCCTGTGCTGAGTTCCCGGGTCTGCACACCCGCTGTGCCCATTATGAGGGGTTCCCACCATCCCTGTGCTGAGTTCCCGGGTCTGCACACCCGCTGTGCCCATTATGAGGGGTTCCCAGGTCTGTACACCTTTACACCATAATGTGGATATATGTAAATCTTATAATGAGTTGATCTCTTGTTTGGGATCTTAGGAGTGGGGTTGATGATTTTTGGTTCTTCAGTGAAGAAATCACAGCTTTATCAGCAAAGTCTCAGTGTCCTCTTTCTGTATGTCACAATTTGCTTTTCTGTTTTTGTCAACTTCCTTCTTCTTTCCAAGTGTAACGCCATCCATAATGTTCTATTAGGGCCATTCTCACTTTTTCTGTGGTGAACAGAGACTGCAGACATAGTACAGGAGACGGTCAGAGACTGCAGACATAGTACAAGAGATGATCAGAGACTGCAGACATAGTACAGGAGATGATCAGAGACTGCAGACATAGCACAGGAGATGATCAGAGACTGCAGACATAGTACAGGAGATGATCAGAGACTGCAGACATAGATGGACAGATAAAAATAATTGCATTGTGTGTGGGCAGCACTATGTGTCACTCTTTTGTTTTATTTGCAGTCTGTGTATGATATGTCATTATCACCCCTCCAACTTCTGTTTTTAAACCTCCTGTTTTTGCACATCTTTCTGTTCTCACGCTATAGAATAAACCTTTGCCCCTTCCCCACTGCTACACAAAAGAACATGTAAGGAGGTGAGGGGCTAAGGAGCTGGGCAAGCACAGACAGTAATTAAACACTCCCAAAAGAGAAGAGGGCTATGGCATGCAAAAGGGAGGAGCTGCAACAGGGATTTGACTCTTCCTAGAAAAGTCAGGAGCGGAGTTGGCTTCTAAAATGCCTCCAAACTTATGAAGAGTCCACCCGACTCTGCAATGCTAGAAAATCGATCCCCATCCCCACTTCCTTCCCCCTCCTTTCCATCCCCTCCTCACTCCCCTCTTCCTTCCACATCCCCACTTCCTAGCCCCTCCTTCCCC
Source organism: Aquarana catesbeiana (assembly GCF_042186555.1). NCBI lineage: Eukaryota > Metazoa > Chordata > Amphibia > Anura > Ranidae > Aquarana > Aquarana catesbeiana. The sequence continues at coordinate 224,112,913 of NC_133336.1, forward strand.
CTCCTCACTCCCCTCTTCCTTCCACATCCCCACTTCCAAGCCCCTCCTCAGTCCCCTCTTCCTTCCACATCCCCACTTCCTAGCCCCTCCTCACTCCCCTCTTCTGTCTCCATCCCCACTTCCTCCCTCCTTTTCCTTACCCATCCCCACTTCCTCCCTCCTTCTTTCCTTCTCTGTTCCCACTCCCCTCCTTTTCAGCTCCGTTCCACCCCCCCCCCCTCTTCCTTCCCCATCCCCACTTCCTTTCCCTGTTCCACACCTTTCCATCTTGGTCCCGCTCCCCTCCTAATTCCCCATCCCCCTCCGCCCTCCTTTCATTCCCTGTGTCACTTTCCTCCTTGCTCTCCATCCCCCCTCCTTCCGATCCCCGTGCCACTCCCCTTTTCCTTCCCTGTCCCACTCCTTTCCATCTTTGTACCTCGCTCATCTTCCTTCCCCATCCCCCACACCCCTCTTCCTTTACTGTCCCATTTCCTCCCCTCTTCCTTGCACATCCCCTCTCTTTTCCTTCCCTATCCCAATCCCCACTTCCTCCCCGGTCTCCCCGCCTCCCTTCCTATCCCCGCCTCCTTTCCATCCCTGTCCCACACCTTTCCATCTTTGTCCCGCGCTTCCTTCCTCACCCCCTCTCCTTCCTTTACTGTCCCATTTCCTCCCCTCTTCCCCCCCCCCCCCCCACCTTTGTGGCTAACTGACCTCCCATGTGATGATGCCTACATAATTCCAGGTCTAACACCACTTGGCAAAGCCATTACTGTAAGGGTGCCATTCTGGCCACAGCTGTAAGGGTGGAGTATTCCTCCCACTGATCACCACCAACCTAGGGGGCATTCTATTCTCCCAATGACCAATGGGACTAATCTTAACAGGAGTTCCACGAGATCTGAAAAATGATTACAATGGTTCCTTTGGAGGAAAAAGGTTGAGAAAGGCTGATCGATCGTGATCAGAGAGGCAGCAGGTTCCCCTCCTCCGAGGAAGGTGCCACCTTGTTTTAGATAGGGCCAAAGGGCCAGTTTACCGTCCTTCAGACTTTAGGGTGATGAAGTGGGATTAGAAAATGTCCTGACATCATTGGGAAAAAACAATCCCCCATGGTTGGTGTCAGTGGGAGGAATAGTGTCCCATCATTGGTGTCAGTGGGAGGAATAGTGCCCCATCACTGGTGTCAGTGGGAGGAATAGTGCCCCATCACTGGTGTCAGTGGGAGGAATAGTGTCCCATCATTGGTGTCAGTGGGAGGAATAGTGCCCCATCACTGGTGTCAGCGGGAGGAATAGTGTCCCATCATCGGTGTCAGTGGGAGGAATAGTGCCCCATCACTGGTGTCAGTGGGAGGAATAGTGTCCCATCAATGGTGTCAGTGGGAGGAATAGTGTCCCATCATCGGTGTCAGTGGGAGGAATAGTGTCCCATCAATGGTGTCAGTGGGAGGAATAGTGTCCCATCATCGGTGTCAGTGGGAGGAATAGTGCCCCACCCATCATTGGAGCACAGGTGTGTCAGGAGGAGGCTGTCTCTCTGGAGCTACTGCAGGTGATCCGTGTGAGAGGGGACTGGTGAGGAACTCTCTCCCAGCTCTCCTGGCTCCTTTCTGGGGAAGCCATGGAGGACAGCGGGGCCTCTCCTGCTGGAAGCTCCCAGCCATCTCCTGGGCCATCAGGTAACATACCTGCCCCTATACAACCCATGGTTGGTGATCTCTCTGCCCCTGGTGAAGATGAAGGTTCCGGGGCCATCCGGGAGCGAGTGGTGGCCGGGATTAAGGTCCTGAATAGGGAAAGAGACAAGCTGTACAAGCTCAGAGCGGAGCTGAAGCGCCTGAGAAGGCAGCGTGAGGGCTTGCATAGCCAGAGACGTGGGTCCATGGATCCGGAGATCCAACTGGCCAAGGTTCGGGTGGAACACCAGGAGACCATTGTGGCCATGATGGAAGGCAGAGATGGGCCATTTAAAGAAAAGTTTTGTAATGATAAAAGGTTTGCGAGGATGACAAAGATGGAGGTGGAGGAGGAGACCCCCAGTTCTGACCCCCTGCCCCCTCAGGGAGAGGTAAGCAGCCCCATGCCTTCCCAGGACTCAGGAGGCATGCTCAGGGCCATCCAGGTAATGGAGTCTCCTATGCGGGGGGATCAGCTGGCATTTAATGATGAGGACATTACAGACAATGTGCCTGACAAGGTAAAGCCTGTCAAGTCCCATATTGTGGATAAAACAATTTTTGTGCCATTCAACACTGTGACTGATACAGACAATGTACCCAGTGAGAGTCAGGCTGCTAGTCCTATGTGTAGTAATGCTGTGCCTGCTGATGCTGCAGTACAGCAAAGTTTGCTTTTAAAAAATGACATTCCTGCAGATGAACTACAAGATTCAGCAGAGCCAATTAACCCCCCTTTAGCTGAAGCTGTTTGCCCCACAGCTGCTGAGGACTCTACAGCACAGCTTCAGGAGACAGCTGGTATTGCATCAGAAACTGTGATTATTCCTGATGGGAATGTGAATGTTTGTGTGACTGATAAAAATCATCCCAGTACCAGTGTGATGAACAATGGTCCCAGTTCAAGTGTGATGGACAGTCCTACCAACTCCGTTCAAGCAGTGAATAATAATAGTAATGTACAGACTGCTGTGACTTCAGTGTGGGGCCTTGGCCCTGATAAACTTACCTTTGCTCAGGTGGTACGCTCTGCTCCTGGTAGCTCTGCTCCCAAGCGGGGTTTTCCCCTACAGGCTACCACTTTGAGCACCCCAGGATCTGGTCTTGGGTCTCTGGCTTCTGCTGGGGGTCCCAGACGTAATGTTGTTATTTTGAAATGGGAAGGTGGTGCGATCCCTCCAGCACGGCGTGCAGTGGTGGATTTGATTTTAGAGATGGGTTTTGGGGCAAATGATCTGTATGCCTTTATACATGTAGCTGGGACACGGGATTATACAGTTAGCTTCACCAGGCCAGAGGGTCTTGACCTGTTCTGGGAGAGATATGAGGCTCGTTGCAGGTCAAGACCTGAATGGGAAGGTCTGGCCCCAGTTGCAGTTTCTCAGAGGTCTACAGTAAAAAAAATCACAATTATCCTCACTAATGAGAGTGTCCCTGCCCGGGATCTAGAGGTTTGGTTAAGGAACTATGGGGAGGTTTTGACCAAGCCCAATAAAATCCTTGATGAGCGTAACATCTGGACTGGGGGTTGGTCAGTAACAGTGAGGTTGGCCAGGGATGGGAATGTTGTCCGTCACCTGCCCTCCTCAGCTTTTATAGGGAGGGATAGGATGACTGTTTTTTACCCTGGTCAGCCGAAGCTGTGTCACCGCTGTGGAGAAAAGGGGCATTTGAGCTCCTCCTGTTCAGCCTTGATATGTTCAGTGTGTCGGGGTCAGGGTCATATGGCTAAGGACTGCACCGAAATGATCAGGTGCAACCTGTGCCTGCGCCTTGGCCACCCCTACAGCAGATGTCCTGAAGCCTGGCACAATATGGAGAAGGAGGTTATAGATGACTTGTCAAGGCTGGACAGGATGGAGGGTGAGGCCCCTGGTGTACCATCCTCCTCTGCGGTGACCGACTCCCCTGGTCCTGCTCAGGATCCCTCTCCAGTTCCTGTGGCCACCCCTCATGTGTCTGTAAGTATTCCTTCTGTATCTGTATCTGTCTCCCCCCAGCCTACTGTATCCCCTCCTCTTGTGTCAGAACCTTCCAAGTCTGTGCCCCCTGAGTCAGTTACCCCCCAGGAGTCTACCCCTCCTAAGTCTGATTCAAAGGGAGCACCCCCCCCACCAGGAGTGGCAGTGGGTACTAAAAAGGTTGCTTCTTCCTCTGTAAAGAAGTCTTGTGGAAAGACTTCACAGAAAAAAGTAAGAGATGAGGGCATCTCTGAAGCTGACCTGCAGTACCTGGAGGAGAGAAGGAAGGTTGGGAAGCGGAAGAAGCAGGTGGTGAGGACGGAACAGGCTCCAGTGCCTGTCTCCAACCGTTATAGGTCCTCTAATTGGGATATTTCTTCATCTGGAGCTTCTTCGGAGCGAAGTTCTGATTCCGAAATGGAGTTTGAGGCGGCCTCAAGAAAGAGAGAGGCTTCTGGTGATGAGCAGCAGAGGGGAGCTAAGAAGCAATCCACCCAATAACCCAAATGGCGGTTCCCCCTCCGTTAAAAGTGGTGACAATAAATGTCGCCAGCATTAAGTCAGTAAGAGCTCGTTCTATGGCCTTCTTTTTGTTCAGCCAATTAGATGCTGAAATTTTATTTTTGCAAGAGACTAGGCTCACCTCCTTGGCAGATATTCATATGGCCAAGAGAGAGTGGAGGTATGGTCCATCTTACTGGTCTCTTGCGGCCGAGCCTTACGGCGGTGTGGCGGTGTTGTTTAAAACCGGCATGGTAACTGTCCGGCGGGTTATTGAGGTGGAGATTGGGAGATGTATGGTCTTAGACGTCCTTGTGGGAGGGCAGGACCTGCGCCTAATTAATGTTTATGGACCGCACACAAAGTGGGACAGGAAATGCCTTTTTACAAGGATCAAGCCATTTCTTTTTACATCCCGGCAAGTGGTCTTTGGAGGTGACTTTAATACAGTAACTAGGCCCAAGGACAGGAAGGACTTCAAGGACAGGCTGGGATATGATAGCGTTTTTTTAAATAGTATGGTTAGGGATGCTGGTCTTGTGGATGTGCACATTAAGCACCTCCCGGATGACACTGGGTTCACCTTTCATCGAGGTAATAGTCAGAGTAGAATAGATAGGTTTTTTTTGAAGGAGACCTCTGCTTTCTCACTCCCGGTGGTGCAGGCAGTAGAGTTCTCCGATCACTGTATGCTATCTGTGGTCCTGAATGCTTCAGACGCCCCTCAGAGGGGCAAGGGCATCTGGAGATTGAATTCGACTCTACTCAAGGAAGAACATGTTAGACAATCCTTTGAGGAATTCTTTCAGGCACAGGTGACCATCCTGGACTTTTGTAGCAGCAAGGCTGAGTGGTGGGAGCTGACCAAAAAGAGGATTGCTGGATTCTTCAGGGGCCTAGCCAATAGAAAGCAGTTTAATAAATACATGACCTACCAACGTTTACGGAGGAAGCTGGATATTCTTGTCTCGAGAGGAGGAGATCCTGGGGCAATCTCCGAAGTGAAACTCCTTCTCAGGAAGTGTCAATATGACCGGCATGCCTCTTTGGTTCTGGAGAGGGACTATGGGAAGTACCACTCGCCTGACCCTTACCAGAACTGCAAACAAGGTGTAGCTGTTAAAACGGTCATTGGCCTTAAGGACAGTACAGGTTCCTTGACAAAGTCCAGGTCAGGGATTCTGGAGGTCGTGAGGTCCTTTTATGCTGACCTTCTTGGGAGGAAAGAGCTTGACCGTGACAAGATGGAAAGCTTTTTGGACTCTACTCCAGGTCTAAATGATGAAGATGTCCCATTGATGAATTTGACAGAGGAGATCACAGTTGAAGAGGTGATAAGGGCAATTGAACAGCTTGCCATCAAAAAGTCACCTGGACCGGATGGCTTGACGGCTGAGTTTTACAAAGCTTTTAAGTCTATTCTGGCCCCACATTTGGTAGAGGTTTTTAACAGTTGCCTTGCTGAGGGGGTACTTCCCTCTTCCATGAGGCACTCAGCTGTGATTCTTCTTTCAAAGGGTAAAGATCCTTCGATGGTTGAGAATTGGCGCCCCATCAGCCTTCTTAATGTCGATAGAAAGATACTGGCAAAGATCATTTTCTGGCGCCTATCGTCAGTAGCAGAGTCTTTGCTTTCTCGCCATCAGCACTGTTCGGTCCAGGGTAGGTGCACCTTCACAGCAGTTTTAGCTGTCCGGGAGGCCTTGGAGCGGTGCAGGGCTGCAGGCTGGGGAAAGTATTTGCTGACATTGGATCAGGCAAAGGCTTTTGATCGTGTTAACCATGAGTACCTGTGGTTGCTCCTTAGTAAGTACGGTCTGCGGGGTGGTTTTGTCGATTGGTTAAAAGTCTTGTATGAGGGGGCAGAGAGCTTTCCTCTTGTTAATGGTTGGGTTGGGCAGTCCTTTGAGGTTGGCTCCGGGGTGCGCCAGGGTTGTCCCCTGAGTCCCTTGCTCTATGTGTTTGCAATCGACCCCTTCATCAGGAGGCTAGAGAGCAGCATGTTGTGTGGGGTGCCAGTGGGGCTTCCGGGTGAGCCGCCTTTGAGGGTTGTTGCCTATGCGGATGATGTGTCAGTGATTGTCACCGGGGCGGATGAAGCAGAGGAGGTGGTCTCTCTGACATCACGGTATTCTGAAGCATCAGGCTCCAAGATCAATCAGGAAAAGAGTGAAGTCTTCTGGATGGGAAAGGAAGGTGAGGGTTTTGATCTCCCGGACACCTTTCCAGTGCCCCAGGAAAGAATTAAGATTCTAGGCATTGAATTTGGACCCGGCGATTATGGCCTCAAAAACTGGGAAGGCAGACTGGAAATTGCCAATACTAAGGTGGTCAGCTGGAAGAAATGGAAGTTATCTATGAGGGAAAGGGTTGATCTGATTAAGACTTACCTGATTCCGATCTTTTTGTATGTCAGCTTTGTCTGCATCTTGCCAGTGTCTCTCTATGCTAGGGTCAGTAGTGTGTTCTTCCAGATGTTGTGGGGGAACAGACTGAACCCCATCAAGAGGAATGTCACCTATCTATCCAGGAGGGAGGGTGGCTTAGGTATGGTCAACCCAGTTCTTTTCTTTTCACTGCTTTTTCTCAAGTTTAATATTGGTAATATGCTTGCAGTGGAACCTCCTGGATGGGCAGGCATTTTTAGATCTTGGTTTAGGCCTTTTCTGCGACTTTGGGAAGAAGGTGGCCAAGTGAAGAATCTCAGGGGTCATCGTGGTCAGCTACCAGCCTATGTCGCTCCGTGCCTGAAGTTATTACGGCAGTGGCGATTGTCGGCTGAAGATCTCAGATCGGTTCCGAGGAAAGTCCTTATGAGTCGAGTCTTGAGCGAAGTCTTTCATGACCCACTGGCCTTAAGGGATTGCCCAGGCCCAGTTTTGAGGGCAGGGTTAAGACTTATTAATTTGGACAGAGTACCTCCTAAATTCAGGGATCTGGCCTGGATGTGCTTCCATGGGAGGCTCTATGTTAGGGGCAATTTGAAATTCCGCAGTGGGGTGGATCGTAGCTGTCCTCGGGAGGAGTGTGCAGGTGAGGAGGAGACTATGGACCATTTTCTGCTTCATTGCCCTTTTAACATAGAGGTGTACAAACAGGTGGGGCGGGCCCTCGGTGTTCCTTTCCTCTCCAGGCTGGGTTATGCTGAGTGGGTGTACGGAGCATTCAATACTGGTGGGGTTTTTTGTTTAGATACACTTTTTCTAGTTAGCCTAGTAGTCCGTTATTTCACTTGGAACGCACGGTGTCAGGTCAGCATTCGGCGTAAAATCCTTCCTGTTCAGGTGGTGGTGTATGACATTCTGCATGAGGTGGAGAAGATTCGGGTACTTGAGAGAGACAAGCGGAGTCAGGGGGCTTGGTTGAAGGCGTGGAGGGGTTTCAAGCCTCCCTGACTGCCAGGAGTCTCTTTCCCGGGTGTGGCTGTCTGTCTCTTATCACCCTAGATTATTATTTTTTGGATTAATTTTTGATAAATGGCTGCGTACATAGGTGATGGGTTGTGCCTCTTAGGCCCTCTCTGCTGCTTTATGTAAATAGTTTTGGTAACGGATTATGTATATATTGTATATATTCTGAACATGGATGTGTATTCCTTGGATTTCTGTTGAAGTTTTGTACTATGGTTTTGTTTTTTACTTTTGTATAAAATTGGTTGCTTGATTCTTTTAATAAAAGATCAATAGTGTCCCATCATCGGTGTCAGTGGGAGGAATAGTGCCCCATCACTGGTGTCAGTGGGAGGAATAGTGTCCCATCAATGGTGTCAGTGGGAGGAATAGTGTCCCATCATCGGTGTCAGTGGGAGGAATAGTGTCCCATCAATGGTGTCAGTGGGAGGAATAGTGTCCCATCATCGGTGTCAGTGGGAGGAATAGTGCTCCACCCATCATTGGAGCACAGGTGTGTCAGGAGGAAGGTGTCTCTGAAGCTGCTGCAGGTGATCGGTGTGAGAGGGGAGTGGTGGTGAAATCTCTCCCAGCCCTCCTGGCCCCTTTTTGGGGAAGCCATGGAGGCCAGCGGGGCCTCTCCTGCTGGAAGCTCGCAGCCATCTCCTGGGCCATCAGGTGACATGCCTGCCCCTGTGCAAGCTGATCTCTCTAACCCCTGGTGAGGATGAAGGTACCGGGGCCATTCTGGAGCGAGTGGTGTCCGGGATTAAGGTCCTGAATAGGGAGAGGGACAAGCTGTACAAACTCAGAGCGGAGCTTAAGCTTTTGAGAAGGCAGCGTGAGGGCTTGCACAGCCAGAAACGAGGATCCATGGATCCGGAGATCCAACTGGCCAAAGTCCGGGTGGAACATCAGGAGACCATTGTGGCCATGATGGAAGGCAGAGACGGGCCCTTCAAGGAGAAGTTTAGCAATGAGCAAAGGTTTGGAAGGATGGCAAAGGTGGAGGAGGAGACCCCCAGTTCTGACCCCCTGCCCCCTCAGGGAGAGGTAAGCAGCCCCATGCCTTCCCAGGACTCAGGAGGCATGCTGAGGGTAATCCAGGTAATGGAGTCTCCTATGCGGGGGGATCAGCTGGCGTTTGGTGATGAGGACATAACAGATAATGTGCCTGAAAATGTCAAGTCCCAAACAGGGGATGAAACTGTTTTTCTGTCATCTAACACCATGAGCAATGTTGAAAGTGTGTCCAGTGACACTCAAGTTTCTAATGCTATGTGTAGCAATGTTGTACCTGCTGATGCTGCAGCGCAGCAAGAGCTGCATTGAAAAAATGACATTTCTGAAAAGGAACTACAGGTGTCAGCAGAGCCCATTAACTCTCCTTTGGCTGAGTCTAAAGATGTTTGCCCCACAGCTGCCGGAGACTCTACAGTGCACCATCAGGAGACAGCTGGTAGTGCAGCAACTGTGACTATTCCTGATGGGAAATTGAACGTGTGTGTGACTGATAGCAATTGTACAAGTGTGATGGACAATGGTCCCAGCTCAGTCCAAGCAAATAATAATGTACAGACTACTGTGACATCAGTGTTGGGCCTTGGCCCTGATAAACCTACATTTGCTCAGGTGGTACGCTCTGCTCCTGGTAGCTCCGTTCCCAAGCGGATTTTCCCCCTGCAGCCTACCACTTTGGGCACCCCGGGATCTGGTCTTGGGTCTCTGGCTTCTGCTGGGGGTCCGAGAAGAAATGTGGTAATTCTCAAATGGGAAGGTGGTGCAATCCCTCCAGCACGGCGTGCGGTGGTGGATTTGATTTTGGAGATGGGTTTTGCTGCAAATGACCTGTATGCCCTAATACATGTAGCTTGGACACGGGATTATACTATTAGCTTCACCAGGCCAGAAGGTCTTGGATAGGATGACTATTTTCTACCCTGGTCAGCCAAAGGGGCATTTGAGCTCTTCCTGTTCAGCCTTGATATGTTCAGTGTGTCAGGGTCAGGGTCATATGGCTAAGGACTGCACCGAGATGATCAGGTGCAACCTGTGCCTTGGCCACCCCTACAGCAGATGTCCTGAAGCCTGGCACAATATGGAGAAGGAGGTAATTGATGACATGTCAAGGCTGGACAGGATGGAGGGTGAGGCCCCTGGTTTACCATCCTCCTCTGCGGTGACCGACTCCCCTGGTCCTGCTCAGGATCCCTCCCCAGTTCCTGTGGCCACCTCTCCGGTGTCTGTAAGTATTCCTTCTGTATCGGTCTCTGTGTCCCCCCAGCCTACTGTACCCTCACCTTTTGTGTCAGAACCTTCCAAGTCTGTGCCCCCCGAGTCAGTTACCCCCCAGGAGTCTACCCCTCCTAAGTCCGACTCAAAGGAGTGGTAGTGTGTTCTAAAAAGGTTGCTTCTTCCTCTGTAAAGGAGTCTTCTGTAAAAACTTCAAGGAAAAAAACAAGAGATCAGGGCATCTCTGAAGCTGATCTGCAGTACCTGGAGGAGAGAAGGAAGGTTGGGAAGCGGAAGAAGCAGGCGGTGAGGACAGAACGGGCTCCAGTGCCTGTCTCCAACCGTCATAGGTCCTCTAAGTGGGATATTTCCTCATCTGGAGCTTCTTCGGAGCGAAGTTCTGATTCCGAAATGGAGTTTGAGGCGGCCTCAAGAAAGAGAGAGGCTTCTGGTGATGAGCAGCAGAGGGCAGCTAAGAAGCAATCCACCCACTAGCCCAAATGGCGGTTCCCCCTCCGTTAAAAGTGGTGACAGTAAATGTCGCCAGCATTAAGTCAGTAAGAGCTCGTTCTATGGCCTTCTTTTTGTTCAGCCAATTAGATGCTGAAATTTTATTTTTGCAAGAGACTAGGCTCACCTCCTTGGCAGATATTCATATGGCCAAGAGAGAATGGAAGTATGGTCCATCTTACTGGTCTCTTGCGGCCGAGCTTTACAGCGGTGTGGCGGTGTTGTTTAAAACCGGCATGGTAACGGTCCGGCGGGTTATTGAGGTGGAGATTGGGAGATGTATGGTCTTAGATGTCCTTGTGGGAGGGCAGGACCTGCACCTAATTAATGTTTATGGGCCGCACACAAAGTGGGACAGGAAATGCCTTTTTACAAGAATCAAGCCATTTCTTTTTACATCCCGGCAAGTGGTTTTTGGAGGTGACTTTAATACAGTAACTAGGCCCAAGGACAGGAAGGACTTCAAGGACAGGCTGGGATATAATAGCGTTTTTTTAAATAGTATGGTTAGGGATGCTGGTCTTGTGGATGTGCACATTAAGCACCTCCCGGATGACACTGGGTTCACCTTTCATCGAGGTAATAGTCAGAGTAGGATAGTTAGGTTTTTTTTGAAGGAGACCTCTGCTTTCTCGCCCCCCAGTGGTGCAGGCAGTAGAGTTCTCTGATCACTGTATGCTATCTGTGGTCCTGAATGCTTCAGACGCCCCTCAGAGGGGTAAGGGCATCTGGAGATTGAATGCGACTCTACTCAAGGAAGAATATGTTAGACAATCCTTTGAGGAATTCTTTCAGGCACAGATGACCATCCTGAACTTTTGTAGCAGCAACGCTGAGTGGTGGGAGCTGACCATAAAGAGGATCGCTGGATTCTTCAGGGGCCTTGCCAATAGAAAACAGCTTAATAAATACATGACACGCTTACGGAGGAAGCTGGATATTCGTGTCTCGAGAGGAGGAGATCCCGGGGCAATCTCCGAAGGGAAACTCCTCAGGAAGTGTCAATATGACCGGCATGCCTCTTTGGTTCTGGAGAGGGACTATGGGAAGTACCACTCGCCTGGCCCTTACCAGAACTGCAAACAAGGTGTAGCTGTTAAAACGATCGTTGGCCTTAAGGATAGTACAGGTTCCTTGACAAAGTCCAGGTCAGGGATTCTGGAGGTCGTGTGGTCCTTTTATGCCAACCTTCTTGGGAGGAAAGAGCTTGACCGTGACAAGATGGAAAGCTTTTTGGACTCTACTCCAGCTCTAAATGGTGGAGATGTTCCATTGATGAATTTGACAGAGGAGATCACAGTTGAAGAGGTGATGAGGGCAACTGAACAGCTTGCCATCAAAAAGTCACCTGGACCGGATGAGTTGACGGCTGAGTTTTACAAAGCCTTTAAGTCTATTCTGGCCCCACATTTGGTAGAGGTTTTTAACAGCTGCCTTCTCCTTCCATGAGGCACACAGCTGTGATTCTTCTTTCAAAAGGTAAAGATCCTTCGATGATTTAGAATTGGCGCCCCATCAGCCTTCTTAATGTCGATAGAAAGATATTGGCAAAGATATTTTTCTGGCGCCTATCGACAGTAGCAGAGTCTTTGCTTTCTCGCCATCAGCACTGTTCGGTCCAGGGTAGGTGCACCTTTACAGCGGTTTTAGCTGTCCGGGAGGCCTTGGAGCGGTGCAGAGCTGCAGGCTGGGGAAAGTATTTGCTAACATTGGATCAGGCAAAGGCTTTTGATTGTGTTAACCATGAGTACCTGTGGTTGCTCCTTAGTAAGTACGGTCTGCCGGGTGGTTTTGTCGATTGGTTAAAAGTCTTGTATAAGGGGGCAGAAAGCTTTCCTCTTGTTAATGGTTGGATTGGGCAGTCCTTTGAGGTTTGTTCCGGGGTGCACCAGGGTTGTCCCCTGAGTCCCCTGCTCTATGTATTTGCAATCGACCCCTTCATCAGGAGGCTAGAGAGCAGCATTTTGTGTGGGGTGCCAGTGGGGCTCCCGAGTGAGCCGCCTTTGAGGGTTGTTGCATATGCGGATGATGTGTCGGTAAATGTCACTGGGGCGGATGCAGCAGAGGAAATGGTCTCTCTGACATCACGGTATTCTGAAGGATCAGGCTCCAAGATCAATCAGGAAAAGAGTGAAGTTTTCTGGTTGGGTAAGGAAGGTGAGGGGTTTGATCTCCCGGGACACCTTTCCAGTGCCCCAGGAAAGAATTAAGATTCTAGGCATTGAATTTGGACCCGGAGATTATATCCTCAAAAACTGGGAAGGCAGAATGGAAATTGCCAATACTAAGGTGGTCAGCTGGAAGAGATGGAAGTTATCCATAAGGGAAAGGGTTGATCTGATTAAGACTTACCTGATTCCAATCTTCTTGTATGTCAGCTTTGTCTGCATCTTGCTAGTGTCTCTCTATGCTAGGGTCGGTAGTGTGTTCTTCCAGATGTTGTGGGGGAACAGACTGAACCCCATCAAGAGGAATGTCACCTATCTATCCTGGAGGGAGGGTGGCTTAGGTATGGTCAACCCAGTTCTTTTCTTTTCACTATTTCTCAAATGTAACTTTGGTAATGTGCTTGCAGTGGAACCACCTGGATGGGTAGGCATATTTAGATCTTGGTTTAGGCCTTTTCTACGACTTTGGGAAGAAGGTGGCCAAGTGAAGAATCTCAGGGGTCATCGTGGTCAGCTACCAGCCTATGTCGCTCCGCGCTTGAAGTTACTGCGGCAGTGGCGATTGTCGGCTGAAGATCTCAGATCGGTTCCAAGGATAGTCCTTATGAGTCGAGTCTTGAGCAAAGTCTTTCATGACCCACTGGCCTTAAGGGATTGCCCAGGCCCAGTTTTGAAGGCAGGGTTGACTGATTCACTTGGATAGAGCCCCCCTTAAATTGAGGGATCTGGCCTGGTTGTGCTTCCATGGGAGGCTCTATGTTCGGGGCAATTTGAAATTCCGCAGTCGGATGGATCGTAGCTGTCCTCAGGAGGAGTGTGCAGGTGAGGAGGAGACTATGCACCATTTTCTGCTTCATTGCCCTTTTAACATAGAGGTGTACAAACAGGTGGGGCGGGCCCTCGGTGTTCCTTTCCTCTCCAGGCTGGGTTATGCTGAGTGGGTTTACAGAGCATTTAATACTGGTGGTGTTTTTTGTTTGGATACACTTTTTTTTAGTTAGCCTAGTAGTCCGTTATTTCACTTGGAACGCACGGTGTCAGGTCTGCACTCGGCATAAAATCCTTCCTGTTGAGGTGGTGGTGTATGACATTCTGCATGAGGTGGAGAAGATTCGGGTACTTGAGAGAGACAAGCGGAGTCAGGGGGCTTGGTTGAAGGCGTGGAGGGGTTTCAAGCCTCCCTGACTGCCAGGAGTCTCTTTCCCGGGTGTGGCTGTCTGTCTCTTATCACCCTAGATTATTTTTCTTTTTGATTAATTTTTGATAAATGGCTGCGTACATAGGTGATGAGTTGTGCCTCTTAGGCCCTCTCTGCTGCTTTATGTAAATAGTTTTCTAAAAATGTGTTGGTAATGGATTATGTATATATTGTATATATTCTGAACATGGGTGTGTATTCCTTGGATTTCTGTTGAAGTTTTGTACTATGATTTTGTTTTTTACTTTTGTATAAAATTGATTGCTTGATTCTTTTCAATAAAAGATCAATAGTGCCCCATGGTTGGTGTCAGTGGGAGGAATAGTGCCCCATGGTTGGTGTCAGTGGGAGGAATAGTGCCCCATGGTTGGTGTCAGTGGGAGGAATAGTGCCCCATGGTTGGTGTCAGTGGGAGGAATAGTGCCCCATGGTTGGTGTCAGTGGGAGGAATAGTGCCCCATGGTTGGTGTCAGTGGGAGGAATAGTGCCCCATGGTTGGTGTCAGTGGGAGGAATAGTGCCCCATGGTTGGTGTCAGTGGGAGGAATAGTGCCCCATGGTTGGTGTCAGTGGGAGGAATAGTGCCCCATCGTTGGTGTCAGTGGGAGGAATAGTGGCCCACCCTTGGTGTCAGTGGGAGGAATAGTGCCCCATCATTGGTGTCAGTGGGAGGAATAGTGCCCCATCATTGGTGTCAGTGGGAGGAATAGTGCCCCATCATTGGTGTCAGTGGGAGGAATAGTGCCCCATCATTGGTGTCAGTGGGAGGAATAGTGCCCCATGGGTTTGATAAAGGCATACAGAGGGCCACAGTTTGGAGACCGCTGATCTATTCTATAAAAGTCAAAAAAAACTCGGCAGACAACATTTCACCACCTGCTTTCTGCAGAAGCTTCTTAGGTAGTCCGAATTTCCAAACCGTTTCCTCAACCAACCACTAAAACTAGAATGGTGTTCTAGTGGTGTGCCCGTTAAAGGGGCAGCGCACCAAGAATCTTCTTCTACCTATCTGTAGGTGTCCTCAGACCTGCACCGAGGCCGACTGCAATACACGCTTCCCATGCAGTTTATTGTTCTTCCGAGTCATCAAGGTAAAAAAAAGGACAGCTGGGAAACTCTGCTACAGGGTGAGCAAAGTCATCTGTGGGTAGGAAAATGTCTCCCCCCCCTCCACAATGCAATCTTCATTTTATTGCCTTCAAGTGGACCTGGTGTCATGTAAAAATGTTTTCAATTTATGTGAAGCATAGTACATTACAGAGGAGCATTCCTGTACCGCCATTAAGGCATCGGCCAGCCATTCCCCTGCCCTGAAAACGAGACTTGGAACCAGAGCCTCCTACACACCTGGAAATGGACTTCACCCCTACCTTGAGTAATGCCCCTGCATCATCCGGTCAAAACGGGAACAAAGCCAGGCTACAAACCATACACAGCTTCCATATGAAGCCCAAAAAGTGCCCTACAGTGCATGCACCCGGACTGGGAACCCACGCCGCCCGTGCTGGTCCCTTGTCAAGGGAGGTGTGCCGCCCCAAAACGTGGCCTTCAAAAAAGGCACAGAAGGAGAAAGGGAACCAAGCAGTCTCCTTCACATAACGAGAAGGTGTCCTGGAAGGCAATCCAGCAGAGGACCCATCCGGCTGCTCTCAGGGGAGCCAGGTAGGTAAAAGTTCGGGTGGAAGAAAAAAAAATATAGCCAGAGTCTGAAGCAGGCGAAGAAGTTTTAAGGAAGGAAAAGGCATAGACCAGAGTTTATTGATCTCATGGACCCACCAGGTCTTCTTCTAGAACAGGGGTGTCACTAAATTTCATTGCCACCCACATCAGCTTTATGGTTGACCTCAAAGAGCAGGTTGTATCTGTAAGACTATGTATCTACTCTATCATATCAAATAATTGCCTCTGCATTCGATTATTACTGTGCGTTGTGTGCAGGGCCCAGGAGTAGGCGGCGCACAGGGCCCAGGAGTAGGCGGCGCACAGGGCCCAGGAGTAGGCGGCGCACAGGGCCCAGGAGTAGGCGGCGCACAGGGCCCAGGAGTAGGCGGCGCACAGGGCCCAGGAGTAGGCGGCGCACAGGAGTAGGCGGCGCACAGGGCCCAGGAGTAGGCGGCGCGCAGGGCCCAGGAGTAGGCGGCGCGCAGGGCCCAGGAGTAGCTGGCATGCAGAGCGCAGGGTTCAGGAGTAGGTGAAGTACAAAGCGCAGGGATCAGGCGCGCACAGAGCGCAGGGATCAGGGGCGCATGGCGCATACAGAGCACAGGGATCAGGGGCGCGGCGCTCACAGAGAGGAGGGATCAGGCGCGCCCCGCGTACAGAGCGCAGGGATCAGGCGTGCGCCGCGTACAGAGCGCAGGGATCAGGCGCGCGCCACGTACAGAGCGCAGGGAACAGGCGCGCACCGCGTACAGAGCGCAGGGATCAGGCACGCGCTGAATATTCAAGATGGGGCCATACAAAGTGAATCAAAACAGACGTGTCCTGACAGAACAGAGGCAGGGATAAAGAAGATACGCTTTTGTTTGATAGGAAACCAAAATTTGTTTATTTCCAGAACAAGCTTTACAAGGACAATGATTAAATAAACAGATGTGTTGCCTCTAGGTCTATGGTGGAGAAGCCACAGGAAAACATGGAGGCCGTTTTGAACCGCGGCCCAGGATCCTTTCCACACAAAAGCAGCCGATTACCGATCCACCTCTCCAAAGACAATATCCTGAGTTCCTGTTGGGAGAGGGAGGGAAAATTTGGGTCAGCTGTTGGCAATGAAACAGAAGTATATAGACAAAAAAAATGCAAAAAAAAAAAAAAAAAAAGTAAAAACACACGTGAGTGAATAAATCACTATAAATCTATTATCGTGTTTGAAAAAGTTCCAGCAAACATGGGATGAACTTTAAAATTAAAAAAAAAAATTAAAAAGAAAAAAAAAAAGTCCATACAAACAACTTGTGATTAATGTGTTTAAAAACTTCCAACCACGAACATGATCATTTAAACATAAAAAAATGACAGTGAAGGCAACTTCTAATGCAGCCCCCTGGGAATCTGCAATGGTGACTGGTCAATGCTAAATATCCGAACGGAGAAGTAAGCTAAAAAAAATAGCCAGATGGCCTCTTACCGGACACGATGGACCCCAAACTATAGGGGTCAAACTCGTCTGATATCCACAGTAACCAGGTTGGAGTGAATCTTGTGACCTCACCACGCACCAGCTGGCAGTTTGATAGCTTGCAGCTGTGTGTTACACTGTATTTCTTCGCTGTGCTTAAGGAAAATTTTGGAATAAAACTACTGTATATACTCGAGTATAAGCCGACCCGAACATGAGCCGAGGCACCTAATTTTACCACAAAAAAACTGGGAAAACTTATTGACTCGAGTATAAGCCTAGGGTGAGAAATGCGCAGTTACTATAAGTGGAAAAGAGGGTCAACAATGCCCATTTGGAGCCTCACTGTGCCCATTTGGAGCCTCACTGTGCCCATTTGCAGCCATAGGTCCCCCGAACTTCAAACTCGGTAGTTAAGGGTTCCTAGATGCCTCCTAGCTGCAGCCAAAATTTGGGGTCTCTGGAGCCAAAGGGTCCTGAAATGACATTGCTGCAGATGGACACAATTGACCGACTTTGGGGGCCCCGTATCTCGGGGCCACTTGGTGCTAGGAACCCCAAATTTGGTGTGCAAACCCAGGAACTAGAACTACAACATATCCAAAGCTGGAGTTCTGCTGCACTTTTCTGCAGCAGAGAATGACATTTTCCGAACCGACTTTGGGGCCCTTGTATCTCGTAGTGCTAGTTCCATTGGGTTTGCACACCAAATTTGGGGTTCCTAGCACCAAGTGGCCCCGAGATACGGGGGCCCCAAATTCGGTTCGGAAAATGCAATTCTCTGCTGCAGAAAAGTGCTTGACTCGAGTATAAGCCGAGGAGGGCATTTTCAGCACAAAAAAAATGTGCTGGAAAACTCGGCTTATACTCGAGTATATACGGTACCATTATTTACTGCACCACGAAGTTCCTCTTTTTTCTTCTAAATCCCTTTGAAATTTACTGGAGGAGTATCGAGCAGAGTAACTGGAAAGTTAGTAAACCATCCCGCTGTCCTAGACGAGAGAGAGAGCGGCTATCCCTCTCTGGAGCGGGTGGAACATCACAGCGGATATCAGGCGAGTTTGACCCCCTATCATTTGGGGTCCATCGTGTCCGGTAAGAGGCCATCTGGCTATTTTTTTGGCTTACTTCTCCGTTCGGATATTAAGGATTGACCAGTCACCATTGCAGATTCTCAGGGGGCTGCATCAGAAGTTGCCTTCATTGTCATTTTTTTTATTTTTAAATCATCATGTTCGTGGTTGGAACTTTTTTAGGACTTTTTATTTTAAAGTTCATCCCGTGTTTGCTGGGACTTTTTCAAACACAATAATTGATTTATAGCGATTTATTCACTCACATGTGTTTTTTATCTCTGTATCTCTTTTTGTCTATATATGTTTGTGAATTGAGTATTTAATTCTTTGAGATAGCAGCATACACACGTTTTTTTCACTTTTTACTTTTTTTTTTCCACAATATTTATAATAATATTGATCACATTATTAGTTTGGTGAGCGCAGAATAATTAATATATAATGAAATAGAGGTGCAACAATGTAAGTATGGATAGTAGGATACTTACCGATAATTGCTACGACATCGGCCAGCATGTGGCCCTGGGACATCTTATCCAAGCCAGCCTACGAGGAGAGAGAGAGAAAACACGTCATTAAATGGTCCAGTGTGGGCCTTAAAAGTGGACCGTCATTATGCAGCAAGCAACTACAAACGAGGGGGGTAGATAAAGTAACTTAAAGGACTTAGGGGTTCGCTGCATACAGAGTGCAGGGTTCAAGAGTGCGCCGAGTGCAGGGTTCAAGAGTGCGCCGAGTGCAGGGTTCAAGAGTGCGCCGAGTGCAGGGTTCAAGAGTGCGCCGAGTGCAGGGTTCAAGAGTGCGCCGAGTGCAGGGTTCAAGAGTGCGCCGAGTGCAGGGTTCAAGAGTGCGCCGTGTACAGGAGTGCAGGGTTCAAGAGTGCGCCGTGTACAGGAGTGCAGGGTTCAAGAGTGCGCCGTGTACAGGAGTGCAGGGTTCAAGAGTGCGCCGTGTACAGGAGTGCAGGGTTCAAGAGTGCGCCGTGTACAGGAGTGCAGGGTTCAAGAGTGCGCCGTGTACAGGAGTGCAGGGTTCAAGAGTGCGCCGTGTACAGGAGTGCAGGGTTCAAGAGTGCGCCGTGTACAGGAGTGCAGGGTTCAAGAGTGCGCCGTGTACAGGGTGCAGGGTTCAAGAGCACGCCATGTACAGGGTGCATGGTTCAAGAGGGTGCAGAGTTCAAGAGCGCGCCATGTACAGGGTGCATGGTTCAAGAGGGTGCAGAGTTCAAGAGCGCGCCATGTACAGGGTGCAGAGTGCAGGGTTCAAGAGCGCTCCATGTACAGAGTGCAGGGTTCAAGAGCGCTCCATGTACAGAGTGCAGGGTTCAAGAGCGCTCCATGTACAGAGTGCAGGGTTCAAGAGCGCTCCATGTACAGAGTGCAGGGTTCAAGAGCGCTCCATGTACAGAGTGCAGGGTTCAAGAGCGCTCCATGTACAGAGTGCAGGGTTCAAGAGCGCTCCATGTACAGAGTGCAGGGTTCAAGAGCGCTCCATGTACAGAGTGCAGGGTTCAAGAGCGCTCCATGTACAGAGTGCAGGGTTCAAGAGCGCTCCATGTACAGAGTGCAGGGTTCAAGAGCGCGCCGAGTGCAGGGTTCAAGAGTGCGCCGTGTACAGGAGTGCAGGGTTCAAGAGTGCGCCGTGTACAGGAGTGCAGGGTTCAAGAGTGCGTCGTGTACAGGAGTGCAGGGTTCAAGAGTGCGCCGTGTACAGGAGTGCAGGGTTCAAGAGTGCAGGGTTCAAGAGTGCGCCGTGTACAGGAGTGCAGGGTTCAAGAGTGCGCCGTGTACAGGAGTGCAGGGTTCAAGAGTGCGCCGTGTACAGGAGTGCAGGGTTCAAGAGTGCGCCGTGTACAGGAGTGCAGGGTTCAAGAGTGCGCCGTGTACAGGAGTGCAGGGTTCAAGAGTGCGCCGTGTACAGGAGTGCAGGGTTCAAGAGTGCGCCGTGTACAGGAGTGCAGGGTTCAAGAGTGCGCCGTGTACAGGAGTGCAGGGTTCAAGAGTGCGCCGTGTACAGGAGTGCAGGGTTCAAGAGTGCGCCGTGTACAGGAGTGCAGGGTTCAAGAGCGCTCCATGTACAGAGTGCAGGGTTCAAGAGCGCTCCATGTACAGAGTGCAGGGTTCAAGAGCGCTCCATGTACAGAGTGCAGGGTTCAAGAGCGCTCCATGTACAGAGTGCAGGGTTCAAGAGCGCTCCATGTACAGAGTGCAGGGTTCAAGAGCGCTCCATGTGCAGAGTGCAGGGTTCAAGAGCACTCCATGTGCAGAGTGAAGGGTTCAAGAGCGCTCCATGTACAGAGTGCAGGGTTCAAGAGCAAGTGCAGGGCTCAAGAGCGCGCTATGTACAGAGTGCAGGGCTCAAGAGTGCGCTATGTACAGAGTGCAGGGTTCAAGAGTGCGCTATGTACAGACTAATTCAGGAGAGCACCACATACAGTGTGTAGAGTTCAGGAGTGTCATGTTGGAAGACCCATCTTCAATGTTCTGGCTGAGAGAAGAAGGTTCTCATCCAAGATTTTACAATACATGGCCCTTTTCCATTGGCCCCTCAATGCGGCAAAGTCGGCCTGTACCTTTAGCAGAGAAACGGCCCTGAAGCATCATGTTTCCACCTCCCGTGCTTGACTGTAGGGATGATGTTCTTAGGGTCATAGTCAGCATTTTTCTTCCTCCAAACACGACGAGTCGAGTTAATGCCAAAGAGCTCAATTTTGGTCTCATCTGAGCACAGCACTTTCTCCCAATCCTTCTCTGAATCATTTAGATCAGGGTCCTCGCACTACGGCCCTCCAATTATTCAGGAACTACAATTCCCATCACGCCTAGTCATGTCTGTGAATGTCAGTTTTACAAAGCCTCATTGGATGTGTAGTTCCGCAACAGCTGGAGGGCCATAGTTTGGAGATCCTCGATCTAGATGATCATGGGCATGACTGTACATGGGTCTTCTTGTGGAGAGGGATTCGCTGTGTTTGGAGGAAAGAAAAATGCTGACTATGACCTTAAGAACATCATCCCTACAGTCACACACGGAGGTGGAAACATGATGCGTTGGGGCCGTTTCTCTGCTAAAGGTACAGGCCGACTTTGCCGCATTGAGGGGCCAATGGACGAGGGCCATGTATTGTAAGATCTTGGATGAGAACCTTCTTCCCTCAGCCAGAACACTGAAGATGGGTCTTCCAGCATGACAATGACCCAAAACATGCCGCCAAGGCAACAAAGGAGTGGCTGAAGAAGCACATTAAGGTCATGGAGTGACCTAGCCAGTCTCCAGACCTTAATCCTATAGAAAATTTATGGAGGGAGCTGAAACTTCGAGGTGCCAAGCGACAGCCAAGAAACCTTCAGGATTTAGAGAAGATCTGTAAAGAAGAGTGGACCAAAACCCCTCCTGAGATGTGTGCAACTTCAACCAACAGAGATTTATTTCCTAAAACTGAAGAGTGCTTCAGCTTATCAGCTTATAACTTCAGCTTGCTCAATTAAGCTTTGAAATAAAATCCTGGATGCCGATTGGCTACCATGCAAGAGATTTTTGCATTCTCCCGTTTTAGTAAATCAACCCCCAACTGTTGTGGAAATTTTTACCCCCCAACCTCAAAAACTGGAGATCTATTTCACAAAAAAGACCCTTGAAGAATCTCACATCAGATACTAAACCAAAAAAGCTGCTGATGGAGTACTTACTAAATGAGCGAATCCCGGGGCTTTGATCTTACAGCGATACGGGCGGCTCGTTCCATCGGACACGAGGTAGACGCCGAACTCTCCCTGCCAACAAAAACAAAAAGAAGATCAGCCGTTTTCACAGTGAGACGAGTCGAGGTGAAGTTATTATATGAGGCAATTATTGCATTCGGAAATTCCCTGAAAACGCCAACACTGAGCACTCACCATACTTTCCATCATGATAATTATAACTAAAATTAAATTTATCAGGAAGTCAGATTTACATTCAACAGCACCTTGTCTATATGCAAAATTATATGAAATACCATTATGTTCAATTCCAAGGGGTGAGTTAGGGAAGTATAGGGGAGGGCTACATTAGAATAGGGGCAGTATAGGGGCAGACTAGGGAAGTATATGGACAGGCTAGGGTAGTATGGGGGCAGGCTAGGGTAGTATAGGGGCAGGCTAGGGTAGTATAGGGGCAGGCTAGGGCAGTATATGGACAGGCTAGGTAAGTATTAGGGGCAGGCTAGGGTAGTATAGCGGCAGGCTAAGGCAGTGTATGGACAGGCTAGGGTAGTGTATGGACAGGCTAGGGTAGTGTATGGACAGGCTAGGGTAGTGTATGGACAGGCTAGGGTAGTGTATGGACAGGCTAGGGTAGTGTATGGACAGGCTAGGGTAGTGTATGGACAGGCTAGGGTAGTATATGGACAGGCTAGGGTAGTATATGGACAGGCTAGGGTAGTATATGGACAGGCTAGGGAAGTATATGGACAAGGTAGGGTAGTATAGGGGCAGGCTAGGGCAGTATAGGCAAGTATAGAGGCAGGCTAGGCAAGTATTAGGGGAAGCTAGGGAAGCATTAGGGACAGGCTAGGGAAAAATTAGGGACAGGCTAGGGAAGCATTAGGGACAGGCTAGGCAAGTATAGAGGCAGGCTAGGCAAGTATAGAGGCAGGCTAGGCAAGTATAGAGGCAGGCTAGGCAAGTATAGAGGCAGGCTAGGCAAGTATAGAGGCAGGCTAGGCAAGTATAGAGGCAGGCTAGGCAAGTATAGAGGCAGGCTAGGCAAGTATAAAGGCAGGCTAGGCAAGTATAGAGGCAGGCTAGGCAAGTATAGAGGCAGGCTAGGCAAGTATTAGGGGAAGCTAGGGAAGCATTAGGGGCAGGCTAGGGAAGTATAGAGGCAGGCTAGGGAAGTATAGAGGCAGGCTAGGGTAGTATAGGGGCAGGCTAGGGCAGTATAGGGGCAGGCTAGGGCAGTATATGGACAGGCTAGGTAAGTATTAGGGGCAGGCTAGGGTAGTATAGCGGCAGGCTAAGGCAGTGTATGGACAGGCTAGGGTAGTATATGGACAGGCTAGGGTAGTATATGGACAGGCTAGGGTAGTATATGGACAGGCTAGGGTAGTATATGGACAGGCTAGGGTAGTATATGGACAGGCTAGGGTAGTATATGGACAGGCTAGGGTAGTATATGGACAAGGTAGGGTAGTATAGGGGCAGGCTAGGGCAGTATAGGCAAGTATAGAGGCAGGCTAGGCAAGTATTAGGGGAAGCTAGGGAAGCATTAGGGACAGGCTAGGGAAGCATTAGGGACAGGCTAGGGAAGTATAGAGGCAGGCTAGGCAAGTATAGAGGCAGGCTAGGCAAGTATAGAGGCAGGCTAGGCAAGTATAGAGGCAGGCTAGGCAAGTATAGAGGCAGGCTAGGCAAGTATAGAGGCAGGCTAGGCAAGTATAGAGGCAGGCTAGGCAAGTATAGAGGCAGGCTAGGCAAGTATAGAGGCAGGCTAGGCAAGTATAGAGGCAGGCTAGGCAAGTATAGAGGCAGGCTAGGCAAGTATAGAGGCAGGCTAGGCAAGTATTAGGGGAAGCTAGGGAAGCATTAGGGGCAGGCTAGGGAAGTATAGAGGCAGGCTAGGGAAGTATAGAGGCAGGCTAGGGAAGTATAGAGGCAGGCTAGGGAAGTATAGAGGCAGGCTAGGGAAGTATAGGGGCAGGCTAAGGCAGTGTATGGACAGGCTAGGGTAGTATATGGACAGGCTAGGGAAGTATATGGACAAGGTAGGGCAATATAGCGGCAGGCTAGGGCAGTTAAGGGGCAGGCTGGGGCAGGCTAGGGCAGTATAGGGGAGGCTAGGGCAGTATAGGGGCAGGCTAGGGCAGTATAGGGGGCAGGCTAGGGCAGTATAGAGGCAGGCTAGGCAAGTATAGAGGCAGGCTAGGCAAGTATAGAGGCAGGCTAGGCAAGTATAGAGGCAGGCTAGGCAAGTATAGAGGCAGCAGGGAGTATAGAGGCAGGCTAGGCAAGTATAGAGGCAGGCTAGGCAAGCATTAGGGGAAGCTAGGGAAGTATAAAGGCAGGCTAGGGAAGTATAAAGGCAGGCTAGGGAAGTATAAAGGCAGGCTAGGGAAGTATAGAGGCAGGCTAGGGAAGTATATAGACAGGCTAGGTAAGTATTAGGGGCAGGCTAGGGTAGTATAGCGGTAGGCTAAGGCAGTGTATGGACAGGCTAGGGTAGTATATGGACAGGCTAGGGAAGTATATGGACAAGGTAGGGCAGTATAGCGGCAGGCTAGGGCAGTATTGGGGCAGGCTAGGGCAGTATAGGGGCAGGCTGGGGCAGGCTAGGGCAGTATAGAGGCAGGCTAGGGCAGTATAGAGGCAGGCTAGGCAAGTATAGAGGCAGGCTAGGCAAGTATAGAGGCAGGCTAGGCAAGTATAGAGGCAGGCTAGGCAAGTATAGAGGCAGGCTAGGCAAGTATAGAGGCAGGCTAGGCAAGTATAGAGGCAGGTTAGGCAAATATAGAGGCAAGCTAGGCATGTATAGAGGCAGGCTAGGCAAGTATAGAGGCAAGCTAGGCAAGTATTAGGGGCAAGCTAGGGAAGTATAGAGGCAGGCTAGGGAAGTATAGAGGCAGGCTAGGGAAGTATAGAGGCAGGCTAGGCAAGTATAGAGGCAGGCTAGGCAAGTATAGAGGCAGGCTAGGCAAGTATAGAGGCAGGCTAGGCAAGCATTAGGGGAAGCTAGGGAAGTATAGAGGCAGGCTAGGGAAGTATAGAGGCAGGCTAAGGAAGTATAGAGGCAGGCTAAGGAAGTATAGAGGCAGGCTAAGGAAGTATAGAGGCAGGCTAGGCAAGTATAGAGGCAGGCTAGGCAAGTATAGAGGCAGGCTAGGCAAGCATTAGGGGAAGCTAGGGAAGTATAGAGGCAGGCTAGGGAAGTATAGAGGCAGGCTAAGGAAGTATAGAGGCAGGCTAAGGAAGTATAGAGGCAGGCTAGGAAAGTATAGGAGGCAGGCTAGGCAAGTATAGAGGCAGGCTAGGCAAGTATAGAGGCAGGCTAGGCAAGCATTAGGGGAAGCTAGGGAAGTATAGAGGCAGGTTAGGCAAGTATAGAGGCAGGCTAGGCAAGTATTAGGGGAAGCTAGGGAAGCATTAGGGGCTAGCTAGGGAAGTATAGAGGCAGCAGGGAAGTATAGAGGCAGGCTAGGGAAGTATAGGGGCAGGCTAGGGAAGTATAGGGGCAGGCTAGGGAAGTATTAGGGGCAGGCTAGGGAAGTATTAGGGGCAGGCTAGGGAAGTATAGGGGCAGGCTAGGGAAGTATAGGGGCAGGCTAGGGAAGTATTAGGGGCAGGCTAAGGTAGTATATGGACAGGCTAAGGTAGTATATGGACAGGCTAAGGTAGTATATGGACAGGCTAAGGTAGTATATGGACAGGCTAAGGTAGTATATGGACAGGCTAAGGCAGCGTATGGACAGGCTAGGGTAGAATATGGACAGGCTAGGGTAGTATATGGACAGGCTAAGGTAGTATATGGACAGGCTAAGGTAGTATATGGACAGGCTAAGGTAGTATATGGACAGGCTAAGGTAGTATATGGACAGGCTAAGGTAGTATATGGACAGGCTAAGGTAGTATATGGACAGGCTAAGGTAGTATATGGACAGGCTAAGGCAGCGTATGGACAGGCTAGGGTAGTATATGGACAGGCTAGGGTAGTATATGGACAGGCTAGGGTAGCATAGGGGCAGGCTAGGGTAGTAAAGGGGCAGGCAGAGTGGCCAAGGGGGCAGTTCTCATCATGACACACAAAACTGCTTACTTTAAAGCAGAACCTGGCAGTTCTTTGTATAACATCCCCCCCCTTTCCCCATTTTCTCACCTTGGGGGCCTCAATGGCCGTGTACGTGGCTCCTGGGGGGACCTGGTACCCCTCTGTGTACAGCTTGAAGTGGTGAATCAAGGACTCCATCGAGCGCTTTAAGACATGGCAAAAATCCAGTATTAGCCAACAAGAAAAAGAATGTGATGCCGTGCTATATGGCGGCGTAGAACAAAGATGGATCAGACTTTGTGCCACTGCCCCGCCTCCCCTCTGGACTAATACACACCAACTCATCAAAGACCACAAAATGTGAGTAACATACACTGGTTAGTGCAAACAGCAATGTAAGGCTGGGGAGGGGCCTTCTCCCACGGGCCAGCAATGTACGTCGGGCTCCCTTGCTCCGAGTATCAAAAATATTACATTTATTCTTTTATTTAATATTATATCTAAAAGGTTTCCTAATCATACCAATGCACCATGTGCTGAAGATATATTTTTGCTGGGGTAGAAATGGGGGAAAGGAGGATCGTTGGAGTTCCCCATGACCTAAAAGAGGATCTCCAGGATTGACTTGCATCAAAGCCTCGGCCACTTTCTGAGGGGGGATTTACTAAAGGCAAATAAATTGTACACTTTGCAAGTACAGTTGCTCCAGGTTAGTAAATGAGGGGGGGGGGGGGAGTTCTACTGGACTTCCATCATCCAATCATGTGCAAGCAAAAATGCTGCCCGTCCTTTTCATAGACACCCACCTTCATCTCAGACCTCTTTGGGGGAGACACTTTGGCATCATCCACCTTGATCTCTCCCTCAGGCATCTTGTTGAGGCATTGAAGGATGATCCTCAGGGACTGTCGCATCTCCTCCACGCGGCACAGGTACCTGGCAGGAGAGACGAGAAGATCAATAAGGCCCCGGTTCACATCTGTGCTGTGCATTTTAGATACCTTTTAGGTGCCATTATAGACTGAGCGCTATATAAGGCATGGTTTGCTAAAAGCATATAAAAATTTTTTTAATAGCACTGCAAAGAATTGCATGCGATGAGCACAAAGCAAGGCCCATAAATACATGGATGAGCGGGTTTGGGGTGGAGGAACTTGACTGGCCTGCACAGAGTCCTGACCTCAACTAGACAGAACACCTTTGGGGTGAATTAGAGCGGAGACTGCGTGCCAGGCCTTGTTGTCCAACATCAGTGCCTGACCTCACAAATGCGCTTCTGGAAGAATTGTCAACCTTCCCAGAAGAAATGAAGCTGTTACAGCTGCAAAGGGCGGGCCAACTCAATATTGAACCCTACGGACTAAGACTGGGATGCCATTAAAGTTCATGTGTGTGTAAAGGCAGGCATCCAGGGGCATATCTACTACAAGGCAAACAAGGCATTTGCCTTGGGTGGCATTTTTCAGGGGGGCAGATAGGGGGAACCCCCTGGTTTAGTATGGTGGGATAGGGAAGCCCCCCTCTCTCTCATGCCCATCTCTCTCCTACCCCCCCTTTTTCTCTCAACCCCACTACCTGTTACCTCCCTCTCTTTTTTCACCCCCCTCTTTTTCCTTGTCAAAAGAAGTTTATTGAGTATACAATGTTATAAAGATACATAAAGTAAGTTTACAAGGATCTATAAAGTAAGCTCATTGTTTTACAGTAGGGTTTATATAGGTAAATATCATGAAATTTCAAATATTAAACATTGGGTTCACGTAAACCTAAATTAAAGATATATATCATTTCCTTAGTTACTTTTGTAGGTATTTAAATGATTTATACCTACTATACATATTGTGTACAAGTAGAGTGTATATAGGTCAAATAAATTCTGATAATGAGCTTTATTCGTAAGGTGGAGAAAAGGAAAGAGAAAGAAGAAAAAGGGTTGAAAGGTAGAGGTATGGTCCACAAGGTTGTCCCACTCGTCAGTTTATTATTCTTTTTAGTTCTCTTTGAAGCCTTAGAATGGGTGTCTCTGTAAGTCATTTAATCTGTTACCATGGCAACAGGACAGAGTCATTGAAGTTTGACAGGAACTGTTGTTTTATCCAAGGATGCCAAAGTTTTTCAAATTTTGGAATTTTATTTTGATCGATGGCTACCCACCCCCCTCTTTTTCAACCCCCCTCTCACGCTCTCGCTGCCCCTCTCTCTCTCTCAGCACCCCTCCTCCCCACTTCTGAAGAGGTGGAGCTTTAAAAGGACGAGGTGGAGCCTAAAGAGGAAGGGGTGAAGTTTACAGATAAAGGGGTGGTTCTGAAAGAGGAAGGGGTGGTTCTGAAAGAGGAAGGGGTGGTTCTGAAAGAGGAAGGGGTGGTTCTGAAACAGGGAGGGGTGGTTCTGAAACAGGGAGGGGTGGTTCTGAAACAGGGAGGGGTGGTTCTGAAACAGGGAGGGGTGGTTCTGAAACAGGGAGGGGTGGTTCTGAAACAGGGAGGGGTGGTTCTGAAACAGGGAGGGGTGGTTCTGAAACAGCAAGGGGTGGTTCTGAAACAGCAAGGGGTGGTTCTGAAGCAGCAAGGGGTGGGGAAAATTTAGATGGGGTGAGGGAGGGCGCCCAATTTTAAAAACAATATATAAAAAATATACACCACTGCAGGATTCCCAATAATTTTGACAATATAGTGTATACTTACATTAGACTTAAAGGGGTTGTAAACCCTCGTGCATCCTATGCATTAAGGTGAGAAAACATCTGGCAGTGACCGCCCCCAACCCCCCCCCCCCCCGTTTTACTTACCTGAGCCACTCAATTCCCTCGGCGGAGATGCGCTCTTCCTCTCTGCACGGGGTCCCGTCTTTTGATCGGAGGATAGATTGATAGCAGCGCAGCCATTGGCTCCCGCTGCTGTCAATTAAATCCAATGAAGCGGGCGCCAGGGGGCGGGGCCCAAGTCCGGCATTCCTGTCTATGGACGCCTATGTTGGATTCGGGAGCGCGCCCGCAAGGTAATCCCCCGGGAGAGCGCTTCTCCTAGGGTGTTATCTGATGTGGGGAGGAGCCGCGAGAGCCGCCGAGGGACCCCAGAAAATGAGGTTCGAGGCTACTCTGTGCAAAACGAACTGCACAGTGGAGGTAAGTATGATATGTTTTTTTTTTTTTTTTTTTTAAATAACAAACAGGAAGGTTTACTATCACTTTAACACATGGAAAATAAAAAAAAAAATAATAAAAACCAATAAAAGCTTTAGTGTGAGGTGCAGATTTGGAGGTGCCAGTAAGGTATGAGTGGTGAGGAACCCCCCTTGCGCCATCTTCCCCTCTCACCTGTCATAACAGTCTCCTCTACTGCCGATGGGGACATCAAACTCCACCTGGTCGTAAACATCGTACGGCTGAGACTTCCGCAGATCCCAATGGATGCCGGAACCTCGGAGCATCACGCCGCTGAAAGAGGGAGACAAGCCTTAGAGAAGGAGCACAGGGTTGGGTTTGGGGGTTGGGTCATGAGATCCCCACCACACATCATCAATATACACTGGAATTTTATTTTTTACCAAAGACATGTAGCAGAATACATTTTGCAATACAATTTGCGTACAGCGCTGCATGACTGCGCAATTACCAGTTAAAATAGTGCAGTGCTAAATAGAAAAAAAAAAAAAAAAGCCTGGTCATGAAAGCGCAGCTCCACCCAAAAGGGGAGGCTCCACTTGTTTGCCCCCCTCCCCTCCCACATTTGGGCTTTTTTTGGGGGGGGGTACCTGGTTTTGACAGGTACCCGCTCCCACTTCCGCATAAGATTCGCCTATCGGCAATCTACATTTCTCCGCCACGCTGCCTTCTGGGACACACACATAGAGGTCCCCAGAAGACGGCCGAACCATTCAGAAAGCACAACGGGACTCGGGCATGCGCAGTAGGAAAGAGGCTGTAAAGCTACGAGGCTTCACTTTCTGTTTCCGTTACCACAGATGCCGGCGCCTGCACCCCAAGGCGATTTAAGAATCGCCTTGGGGTGCAGACATTGCGGGATCCCTGGACAGGCAAGTGTCCTTATATTAAAAGTTGGCAGCTACAGCATTTGTAGCTTAATGTTTTCTGAAGGAGAGCATGGAGTTCCTCTTGAAGGGGGAGGGGGGGTAAAACCTTCTGGAGCTGAAGTGGTTAATATTTAAAGAAGAAATGTCACCAGAAACATTTTCTGTTCCTCCCGTCCCCTAGGAGGCAAAACGCATGTAGCACCGTGCCCCAGTTTGATGGCGAGCTTGCTGGCGGCTGACAGCGTGCTGCCTCTGACTCCACCGCTGTCAGAGCCACGCTGCTCAGTAGGAGACCAATGACAAATTAGTTGGGATTGACATCGCTTGTGGAATCTGGAAGCTCACTACAACGGCAAACTGAAGTTCAGCTTTAAAGTGAAGCACCGAGTCCTGAGCAGCAGAATAAACAGGCCAGGAAAACATCAAGGAGTTTCCAATAGCTGGAAATATCCAAAGATCAAATGCTGAGCCTCCCGGCACACAGCCGGCCTTCTGTCAGAAAACGATTCGCACTTCCGTGTTTTACATCGCCACCGCTTATGTTGGCGCCATACCTAAAACCGTAGTTCAGTGCGTCCTCTGCGGAGACGACTCCAATGTCCACCGTTCTGTTCTTCCAGATTCTGTTGTTGGTCAGCATCTGTATGTCATGTGATGAGGAGGAATGAAAAATGACACAAAGTCTACAGCTCTCTACCTGAGTCCTGTACACCTGCTGTGCCCATTATGAGGGGTTCCCACCATCCCTGTGCTGAGTTCCCGGGTCTGTACACCCGCTGTGCCCATTATGAGGGGTTCCCACCATCCCTGTGCTGAGTTCCCGGGTCTGTACACCTGCTGTGCCCATTATGAGAGGTTCCCACCATCCCTGTGCTGAGTTCCCGGGTCTTAACACCCGCTGTGCCCATTATGAGGGGTTCCCACCATCCCTGTGCTGAGTTCCCAGATCTGTACACCCACTGTACCCATTATGAGGGGTTGCCACCATCCCTGTGCTGAGTTCCCAGATCTGTACACCCACTGTACCCATTATGAGGGGTTGAAACCATCCCTGTGCTGAGTTTCCGGGTCTGTACACCCGCTGTGCCCATTATGAGGGGTTGCCCCCATCCCTGTGCTGAGTTCCCGACTCTGTACACCCGCTGTGCCCATTATGAGGGGTTCCCATCATCCCTGTGCTGAGTTCCCGGGTCTCTACACCTGCTGTGTCCATTATGAGGGGTTCCCACCATCCCTGTGCTGAGTTCCCGGGTCTGTACACCCGCTGTGCCCATTATGAGGGGTTCCCATCATCCCAGTGCTGAGTTCCCAGGTCTCTACACCTGCTGTGTCCATTATGAGGGGTTCCCACCATCCCTGTGCTGAGTTCCCGGGTCTGTACACCCGCTGTGCCCATTATGAGGGGTTCCCATCATCCCTGTGCTGAGTTCCCGGGTCTCTACACCTGCTGTGTCCATTATGAGGGGTTCCCACCATCCCTGTGCTGAGTTCCCGGGTCTGTACACCCGCTGTGCCCATTATGAGGGGTTCCCATCATCCCTGTGCTGAGTTCCCGGGTCTGTACACCCGCTGTGCCCATTTCTCAATGGCTCACTCATAACTGGGCCTTAACCCCCGTCACAGGGCGTTCCAACCACAAACGCACTCACCTCCTCCAACTCATCCAGACGGAGAGAGAAGTTCTTTATGAACTCATAGATGTCATCCATCAGACCGAGTGGCATGTCCTAGGAAACAAGAACCGACCGTCAGGCTCTCGAGTTAAATGTCAGTGGCAGTTCAGGTGTGCAGGACTTGAGTCCGCCCGTCTCTCTTACCTGGTGTACTCCCCCCGGGCGGACGTAAGCGGCGTGCATCCTCGCACCAGAAACTCGCTCGTAAAATTCGAACATCTGAAGGGGACGAGAAAAGGAAATAAGTCCCACAAGCAAGAATTGGAAAATGTTTCACGTCACAGACCGGGTCGCGGTAACAAGGAGGACCATGCGTTGTCAAGGTAACCCAGAATCCTTCTGATCTTTGGCTTTGATGCACACAGCTCGAGTTCAAATCACATGCAGCCTGTCGCATAGATTATGGCATCCCCAGCTTCCAGGCTAAGAGTGTTGTATGTTTTGAGGGGTGCAATGTTCCTCACTGCTACCCAGCGGCAAGTCATGTGATTACAAAAAAAAAAAAAAAAAAGGAAGACACGCCTACTTTTAAAGATTTCAGCACGTGCGATGTAATCACCACCTCTCTGTATTCCTCCAGGACACAAGCAGGTTTTTCCCAACAAATCCTAGCTAGAGCCCCAGCTGTCCGAAGCAAGCAAGGCGCCATTTGTTTTGTGTCACGTTACCTTTTCTCGCTCTTCAAACAGCCAGAAAAATGGCGTCATGGCCCCGACATCCAGGGCGTGACAGGCCACCGCCATGATGTGATTTAGAATACGAGTGATCTCCCCAAAGAGGACTGTGACGGGGGGAAAAAAAAAAGAAAGAAAAAAAATTAGGATAGTGATTACTGTTATAAGGCAATCGGGGTGTAAAAAAAAAAAAAAAATTATATTATATTATAATATAATATAATTATATATATATATATATATATATATATATATATATATATATATATATATATATATATATATATATATATATATACACACACACACACACACACACACACACACACACACACACACACACAGTGGGGCAAAAAAGTATTTAGTCAGCCACCAATTGTGCAAGTTCTCCCCCTTAAAAAGATGAGAGAGGCCTGTAATTGTCATCCGAGGTATACCTCAATTATGAGAGACAAAATGTGGAAACAAATCCAGACAATCACATTGTCTGATTTTTGAAAGAATTTGTTTGCAAATTATGGTGGAAAAGAAGTATTTGTTCACCTACAAACAAGCAAGATTTCTGGCCCTCACAGACCTGTATCTTCTTCTTTAAGGGGCTCCTCTGTCCTCCACTCATTACCTGTATTAATGGCACCTGTGTGAACTTGTTATCAGTATAAAAGACACCTGTCCACAACCTCAAACAGTCACACTCCAAACTCCACTATGGTGAAGACCAAAGAGCTGTCGAAGGACACCAGAAACAAAATTGTAGACCTGCACCAGGCTGGGAACACTGAATCTGCAATAGGCAAGCAGCTTGGTGTGAAGAAATCAACTGTGGGAGCAATAATTAGAAAATGGAAGACATACAAGACCACTGATAATCTCCCTCAATCTGGGGCTCCACGCAAGATCTCACCCCGTGGGGTCAAAATGATCACAAGAACAATGAGCAAAAATCCCAGAACCACACGGGGGAACCTAGTGAATGACCTGCAGAGAGCTGGGACCAACGTAACAAAGGCTACCATCAGTAACACACTACGCCGCCAGGGACTCAGATCCTGCAGTGCCAGACGTGTGTCCCCGCTTAGGCCAGTACATGTCCGGGCCCGTCTGAGGTTTGCTGATTTGGATGATCCAGAAGTGGATTGGGAGAATGTCATATGGTCAGATGAAACCAAAGTAGAACTGTTTGGTAGAAACACAACTCATCATGTTTGGAGGAGAGAGAATGCTGAGTTGCAACCAAAGAACACCATACCTACTGTGAAGCATGGGGGTGGCAACATCATGCTTTGGGGCTGTTTCTCTGCAAAGGGAACAGGACCACTGATCCGTGTACATGAAAGAATGAATGGGGCCATGTATTGTGAGATTTTGAGTGCAAATCTCCTCCCATCAGCAAGAGCATTGAAGATGAAACGTGGCTGGGTCTTTCAGCATGACAACGATCCCAAACACACCGTCCGGGCAACAAAGAAGTGGCTTCATAAAGAAGCATTTCAAGGTCCTGGAGTGGCCTAGCCAGTCTCCAGATCTCAACCCCATAGAAAACCTTTGGAGGGAGTTGAAAGTCCATGTTGCCCAGCGAGAGCCCCAAAACATCACTGCTCTAGAGGAGATCTGCATGGAGGAATGGGCCAACATACCAGCAACAGTGTGTGACAACCTTGTGAAGACTTACAGAAAACATTTGACCTCTGTCATTGCCAACAAAGGATATATAACAAAGCATTGAGATGAACTTTTGATATTCACCAAATACTTATTTTCCACCATAATTTGCAAATAAATTCTTTAAAAAATCAATGTGATTGTCTGGATTTGTTTCCACATTTTGTCTCTCATAGTTGAGGTATACCTATGATGAAAATTACAGGCCTCGCTCATCATCTTTTTAAGTGGGAGAACTTTTGGTGGCTGACTAAATACTTTTTTCCCCAAAACACACACACACATATATATGTATATATATATATACACACACACACACACACACACACATCCTCTGAGTAGTACAGTGTTACTATGGTAAAAAATATTTGAGATTTTTTTTTTCTCACCATAATGGCTGGGGATGTTGACACCAGGACCCGGAAGTGGCGTTTTTACAAGTCACTTTTGGGTTATTAGAAGTGGAAATTAATAAAACAGAGGTTCACTGGACCCCTCTTCTCTACCCAGGAACACCCGCCATGCCAGTCCCGGGTCCATGTGGCAATTACAGGGGTGTATGGAAGCAATCCAGGTCTATGTATAAAATGTTTGTTGCAGGGATGTGACAAATATCCGCACATCCAGGATGAAAATCAACATACTCCCTCTACTATGTGTGATTCCTATATGAACAGTGCCACCTAGTGGCCAAAGTATGTATTTAATCCCCCTCTCTCTTTCTCCTTCATTCTCTCCCCCCCCCCCCCTTCCTTCTCTCTTTCTTACTCCCCCCCCCCCCCCACTTTCCTTCTCGCTCTGTCCATCTCTATTTCCTCCTCTCTTTCCCTCTTCTGTCTCTCTGTCCAGCTTGCTCCCCCCGCTAACTTTTTTCTCTTTCTCCTCTCTCCCTCTTTCCTCCTCCCTCTTCCCCTTTCCTCCTCCCTCTTCCCCTTTCCTCCTCTCTCTCCCTCTCCTCTCTCTCTTTCCTCCTCTCTCTTCCCCTCTTTCCTCCTCCCTCTCTTTCCTCCTGCCTCTTCCTCTCCCCCTTTCCTCTCTCTCTCTCCCCCTTTCCTCCTCTCTCCCCCTTTCCTCCTCTCTCCCTCTCTCCTCCTCTCTCCCTCTCTCCTCCTCTCTCCCTCTCTCCTCCTCTCTCTCCTCCTCCTCCCTCTCTTTCCTCCTGCCTCTTCCTCTCCCCCTTTCCTCTCTCTCTCTCCCCCTTTCCTCCTCTCTCCCTCTCTCCTCCTCTCTCTCCTCCTCCTCTCTCTCTCTCCTCCTCACTCTCTCTCTCTCTCTCCTCCT
Organism: Aquarana catesbeiana; assembly: GCF_042186555.1. NCBI lineage: Eukaryota > Metazoa > Chordata > Amphibia > Anura > Ranidae > Aquarana > Aquarana catesbeiana. The sequence goes on from NC_133336.1 coordinate 224,147,790, forward strand.
CACTCTCTCTCTCTCCTCCCTCTTTCCTTCTCCTCCTCCCTCTTTCCTCCCCTCTCTCCTTCTCCTCCCCTCTCTCGCCCTCTTTCTTCCTCTCTCTCTCTCTCTCCTCCTCCCTCTCCCCTTCTCCTCCCCTCTCTCCTCCTCTCTCTCCCCCCTCTCCTCCTCCTCCTCTCTCCCCCTCTTTCCTCCTCTCTCCCCCTCTTTCCTCCTCTCTTTCCTCCTCTCTCTCTCCCTCTTTCCTCCTCTCTCTCTCCCTCTTTCCTCCTCTCTCTCTCCCTCTTTCCTCCTCTCTCTCTCCCTCTTTCCTCCTCTCTCTCTCCCTCTTTCCTCCTCTCTCTCCCTCCCTCTTTCCTCCTCTCTCTCCCTCCCTCTTTCCTCCTCTCTCTCCCTCCCTCTTTCCTCCTCTCTCTCCCTCCCTCTTTCCTCCTCTCTCTCCCTCCTCTCTCCCTCTTTCCTCCTCTCTCCCCCTCCCTCTTTCCTCCTCTCTCCCCCTCCCTCTTTCCTCCTCTCTCTCCCTCCTCTCTCCCTCTTTCCTCCTCTCTCTCCCTCCCTCTTTCCTCCTCTCTCTCCCTCCCTCTTTCCTCCTCTCTCTCCTCCTCTCTCTCCCTCCCTCTTTCCTCCTCTCTCTCCCTCCCTCTTTCCTCCTCTCTCTCCCTCCCTCTTTCCTCCTCTCTCTCCCTCCCTCTTTCCTCCTCTCTCTCCCTCTTTCCTCCTCTCTCTCCCTCCCTCTTTCCTCCTCTCTCTCCCTCCCTCTTTCCTCCTCTCTCTCCCTCCCTCTTTCCTCCTCTCTCTCCCTCCCTCTTTCCTCCTCTCTCTCCCTCCCTCTTTCCTCCTCTCTCTCTCCCTCTTTCCTCCTCTCTCTCCCTCCTCTCTCCCTCTTTCTTCCTCTCTCTCCCTCCTCTCTCCCTCTTTCCTCCTCTCTCTCTCCCTCTGTATACACACACATATACACAGTGTATAAACATAAATATATTTTTTCTGACTGAGATATTTCTATTAAAAAAAAAAAACCCCATTAAGGCCCCTCGGTGTGATGACAATATTGGGAAAACACACATTAGAGAAAACTGGCAAATCCACACAGCCAAACTCATATCCAATCAAACCCCCCCCCCCCCGTGTCCCCCCAGGTCGGAGCACATCTACTTCATTATACCCCATTAAAGTCTCTCAGCCGTCTTTACCGTGTTATAAAGAGTTTACAATGGAATATTGAGGTCAACCTGCTGCGTTGCGCCCCGCCCCCTCCTCCACCTCTCCCCTCCCGTCCAGGCACACCTACCTCTGATCCACTTGGCTCTGATTGGTGGGTCGATGTTCAGAAGCTTCTCTACAGCCAGAGAGTAGCACTGCTCATTACACATCATGGAGACGTAGTCCAGGCGGTCGAAGTACGGCAAGGCCTGCAAACGCCAAACAAGAGCCGAGTTATGGAACTGTCAAAAACGCCTTGGTGGGCGGGTGTCAGTCAGGAGGAGTGGGCGGTCCCAGGCAAGCTGTATTTGCATAAATAACGCCCACATCTGATGCCCTAGACCTAGCCTATTACCTGCAGGTAGGTCTTGTATTCGATGAGCTTCTCGGTGCCGCGGTGCAGCAGTCCTATGTGGGGGTCGCACCTCTTCACCGACTCTCCGCTCAGCTCCATGACCAGGCGCAGCACGCCGTGAGCGGCGGGGTGCTGGGGGCCGAAGTTGATGGTCAGGGTGGACACGTCCTTCTGTGCCGGGGGGTCCTTGTCTGCCCAAAGGAAAAAAAAACACATTTGTTATAAAATGAGCCTAGGCTGAGATGATGTCATCAGTCTGCTGCAGGCAGGAGGAAGCATTTCCTCAGTCTCCCCTCCCCAGTGATCAGACTGTACATTGTAACACAAAGTCACCTCCAGATCACAGCCTAAAGATGGCGGCCAGGAGCACTCACCATGCCAGGGGGAGGGCGGCATCTTCAACTCGGCCTCAGTCGTCGGGTACAGGACGGCGCGGCTGTACGGCTCCATCCACTCCGTGTCCGGCTGCCATTGCTTCCCTCTGCCGGGGGGTGATGATAGATCCTTAATACAGGACAATGGGGTCCCCCGTATATAATGTGCCCTCTACATTGGGGAGACAGTCCCCTCCCCCATATCATACTGTATATACAATGCTGGGTTTTCATTGGATACACAATATCCACCCCCACTTACAGACTCCTCCCCATGTCACCGCCCCATTATAACACCCCACCCCATCTCCCCCACCTTACAGACTCCTCCCCATGTCACCACCCCCCCTTTATATACTCTGCAACTTTCTACACATTACACCTTGTGACCCCTCCCCTTACAGACTCCGCCCCTCTCACCCCCCCCATATACACACTCTGCCCCCTGTCACCCACCTATACACACACTCCGCCCCCGTCACCCCCCCTATACACAGACTCCGCCCCATACACAGACTCCGCCCCCGTCACCCCCCCTATACACAGACTCCGCCCCCATAAACACACTCCGCCCCCATAAACACACTCCGCCCCCGTCACCCACGCTATACACACACTCCGCCCCCCTATCCCCCCATACACACACTCCGCCCCCCCGTCACTCCCCCTTATACACACACTCCGCCCCCCCGTCACCCCCCCTTATACACACACTCCGCCCCCCGTCACCCCCCCTTATACACACACTCCGCCCCCCCGTCACCCCCCTTATACACACACTCCGCCCCCCGTCACCCCCCCTTATACACACACTCCGTCCCCCGTCACCCCCCCTTATACACACACTCCGTCCCCCGTCACCCCCCCTTATACACACACTCCGCCCCGTCACCCCCCCTATACACACACTCCGCCCCGTCACCCCCTCTATACACACACTCCGCCCCCCCGTCACCCCCTCTATACACACACTCTGCCCCCCATCACCCCCTCTATACACACACTCTGCCCCCCATCACCCCCTCTATACACACACTCTGCCCCGTCACCCCCCCATACAACACTCCGCCCCCCATCACCCCCCCATACAACACTCCGCCCCCTATCACCCCCCCATACAACACTCCGCCCCCTATCACCCCCCCATACACACACACCGCCCCCCTGTCACCCCCCTTAGACACAGACTCCACCCCCATACAGACTCCACCCCCTATACACAGACTTCGCCCCCCGTCACCCCCCTACACACACTCCGCCCCCCTTATACACAGACTCCGCCCCCTGTCACCCCCCCTTATACACAAACTCCACCTCCTGTCATTCCTCCCCATGACACCCTCTTGCTCTTTATTGGGGTGTCACTCCCCTACCCCTCAGTCACCCCCTCGGATTATCACCTGACCGCCTGGCTCGCCCGCAGCCACCTCCCGGCCAGAAGCTCTGAAGGTGCCCGCAGTCTCCCCAAAGCTCTGAGCGCCGCCATCTTCCTCCGCCGCGCACTGCCTGCCGGGAACTTCCGCCCCCAGCGCCAGGGCTTCAGCAAAGGCGGCATGATGTCACTTCCGACTGTCACAGCGCTCGGGCGGCCATCTTTGTTGTGGTTTCAGTAGCAATTCAAGTGAACTTGGATTCTTTTTCCAGAAAGTCATCATGGTGACTATAAGGGGCCTAAAATGTTGGTGAATAGGCGGGGTGACCCTGACAGTTTAATGCCCCCCAAAATAATTGTCCTCCCCCTGTATATCGGCACAGACAGTGATTATATTTATGATGAAATATTAATGAATTAATTAATTTATTAGAATTATTATTTTTATTATTAATATTATTATTAATTATATTATAATTATGTTTATTATTTATCATATATATTATATGACTGATATATATGTATAATTATTAATATTATTGTTGTTATTATTATTATTATTATTATTATTATTATTATTATTATGTTATTTATTATATTTATTATTAATTATTTTATTTATTTATTATTCATTCATTTATAATAAATTAATAATTTAAAACATTTAAAATAATAATAATTATTATTATTATTTGTAATTTATTAACATTATTATGGTGTTTTTTTTCATTGTTAATTACTTAAATTATTTTTATTATTATAATTATTATTAATTAAACTCTTATATTGTTGAATATTAGTTTGTGTATTGTAATTATTATGATTATTTTGGTTATTTTTATTATTTATGTATTATTAACTATTCTTTTTTATTTATTCTTAATTGATTTATTATTTATTATACATTTTAATAATTAATAATAATAATAATAATAATACATAAATAATGAATATAACCAAAATAATCATAAAAATAATAATAAATATATTATATCAATTTATATTTAATATAATACATTATGATTTATTTTTATTATTACTATTATGACTATTATTATTATTATTATAATAATAATTATAATTGATGTATTATATTAAATATCCATTTATATATTTTATTTATTATGATGATGATTATTTTGGTTTATTCATTATTTTTTTATTCTTAATTATTTTATTTATTCTTAATTAATTTATTATACATTATTAATTTAAAATAATAATAAAAACATTATTATTATTAATAATAATAATAAATAAATATTATTATTATTATTTTAAATGTATTATATTATATTATATTATATTATCATATATTATTTATTTGTTTATTGTTAATTAAATTGTTGTTATTATTATTATTATTATTAATAATAATAATTTATTATATTGAATACTTATTTATATATTATATTTATTATGAAGATGATTAATATTTTTATTATATTCATTATTTATTTATTATCAATTATTTTATCTATTAAAAAAATGTATATATTATATTTAATACTGCAGGAAGGGGTGGGGGCAGGGACTTAAATTTAAAAATCACGCATGACTCAGGTTTTCTAATGCAACACGAGGCAAATGCGTTGGGGTGCCACTCAGAATGAATGGGGCTGCGTTGCACCAATGCATGTAACGTACATTGACACATATTGTTCTTTTGTAGGAGGTGCAACTCTATAACATGAATGGTCTCTTCAAGTTTCTTTTTCATAGGACAGTTGGGGGTCATCTCAGCCGAAAGAACTTCTATGGGATAGGGTGGAATCATTTCTCAGTACTCAGAATGACCACCGGGGGGCACAGTTTGATCAGATATTACTGTACATAGAGGGCAGAATTGTCTCCTAGTACAGCGCCTTGAAAATCTATTCATACCCCTCGAAATTCTCCACATTTTGTCATGTTACAACCAAAAATTGGGATTTTATGTGATAGACCAACACAAAGTGGCTCATAATTGTGAAGTGGAAGGAAAATGATAAATGATACAAATAAATATGTGAAAAGTGTGGGGGGGGTACATTTGTATGGCGCCCCCCGGAGTCAATACTTTGTAGAACCCCCTTTCTCTACAAGTCTTTTTGGGGATGTCTCTACCAGCTTTGCACATCTAGAGAGGGACATTTCTGCCCATTCTTCTTTGTAAAATATCTCAAGCTCTGTCAGATTGGATGGAGAGCGTCTGTGATCAGCAATTTTCAAGTCTTGCCACAGATTCTCAATGTGATTTAGGTCTGGACTGTGACTGGGCCATTCTAACACATGAATATGCTTTGATCTAAACCATTCCATTGTAGCTCTGGCTGGATGTTTCAGGTCGTTGTCCTGCTGGAAGGTGAACCTCCGCCCCAGTCTCAAGTCTTTTGTAGACTCTAACAGGTTTTCTTCTAAGATTGTCCTGTATTTGTCTCCATCCATCTTCCCATCAACTCTGACCAGCTTCCCTGTCCCTGCTGAAGAAAACCATCCCCACAACATGATGCTGCCACCACCATGTTTCACAGTGGGGATGGTTTGTTCAGGGTGATGTGCAGTGTTAGTTTTCCCCACACATAGCGTTTTACTTTTAGGCCAAAATGTTCAATTTTGGTCTCATCTGACCAGATCACCTTCTTCCACATGTTTGCTGTGTCCCCCACATGGCTTCTCACAAACTACAAACAGGACTTCTTATGACTTTCTTTCACCAATGTCTTTCTTCTTGTCACTCTTCCATAAAGGTCAGATTTGTGGAGAACACGACTAATAGTTGTCCTGTGGACAGATTCTCCCACCTGAGCTGTGGATCTCTGCAGATCCTCCAGAGTTACCATGGACCTCTTGGCTCTTCTCTGATGAATGCTCTCCTTGCCCGGCCGGTCAGTTTAGGTGGACGGCCATGTCTTGGTAGGTTTGCAGTTGTGCCATACTCTTTCCATTTTCCGATGATGGATTGAACAGAGCACCGTGAGATGTTCAAAGCTTGGGAGATTCCTTTATAACCTAACCCTGCTTTATACTTCTCCACAACTTTATCCCTGACCTGTCTGGTGTGTTCCTTGGCCTTCATGATGCTGTTTGTTCACTAAGGTTCTCTAACAAACCTCTGAGGGCTTCACAGAACAGCTGTATTTATACGGAGATTAAATGACACACAGGTGGACTCTATTTACTAATTAGGTGACTTCTGAGTCACCTAATTGGTTCCACTAGATTTTAGTTAGGAGTATCAGAGTAAAGGGGGCTGAATACAAATGTCCCTCCCCCCCCCCCACACACACACACACTTTTCACATATTTATTTGTATCATTTATCATTTTCCATCCACTTCACAATTATGTGTCACTTTGTGTTGGTCTATCACATAAAATCCCAATAAAATACATTTACGTTTTTGGTTGTAACATGACAACACGTGGGAAATGTCAAGGGGTATGAATACTTTTTCAAGTAGCTGTAATCCAAAAGGGAGAGTGGCACTCAAGGGTCATGAAAGGTGAATGCATAGTGAAGGTTTTATTTAGAATTTTTCAATTAGCCACAAGCTAATGTTTCTCAGGACAGTATGTTATTTATTATTCATTATTTTATTTTATTTATTTATTATTAATTAATTTATTATAAATTAATAATTTTAATAATTTAAAATAATAATTATTATTATTATTTCACTATCATTATTATTCTGTATTATTTATTTATTGTTAATGAATTACATTATTGATGTTATTATTATTATTATTATTATTATTATTATTATTATTAATATTAAAAATAAAATAACAATAATAATTAGTCGACTATATTTAATATTAATTTACATATTATATTTATGACAATGATGATTGTTTTAGTTATATTCCTTTTTTATGTATTATTAATTATTTTATTTTATTCCTAATTCATTTATTATAAATGTATAATTATTATTATTTTTTATTAATAATAATATTAATAATAAATAAATAATGAATATAACCAAAATAATCATCATAATAATACATATAATATATT